>NW_006408659.1:1950286-1951538 GCF_000296735.1 Chrysochloris asiatica | reverse complement strand
TATTTAGGTTGTTTCTGTCTTTTTGCTGTTGTGAATATTAGTGTGATGAACATGGATGTGCATGTACCTATTTGTTACATCTCTCTCTATATATAGTTATTTGTTTAAGACGCATATAAGGAATCTTTAAAAAAAATCATGGAAAATACATATTGTGGAAAAAACTGCATGATTTCAATCTTTTTGCACCAAAACAAACTGGTATTACTTATTATATCATGTCTGAACATGATCGAGTTTGAGACACTAAGAAGGAAAAGGTATCTGTTTGTAATGAGCTCCTACCAGAGTAAATGTAATATTCTGCTAAAATTGAAGCAATAACAAATATCAAATTTATGGTGAAACTTGAGTGAAAGAATGATGAAATCATTGAAGCTTTACACAAAAATGTATGGGGACAATGTGCCAAAGAAATCAGCAGTTTACAAATGGATGACTCCTTTTAAGAAGGGACTATATGAGACAATGTTGAAGATGAAGCCCACAGCATCAGAGCATTCACATTAATTTTCAAGGAAACAATCTTGTTTGTGCCTTAATTGAAAAGGACTGACAATTAATGGCAGAACCACTAGCCAACACCATAGAACGTCAGTTGGGTTTGCTTACACAATTATGAATGAAAATTAAAGTTGAATACATTTTCTGGTTGTTGTTTAAGAGCTGTCCAGTCAGTTTTGACTCATAGTGACCCTGTATAGGGTTTCTGAGGAGCAGCTGGTGGATTTGAACTACTGACCTTGTGGTTTGTTGTTGTGCCCAGATTAGCTGCAGACAAGAAGAGACATTCCAATGGCAATTTTAAGCAAGTGGGATAAAGATACTGAAGTATTTTTTTTGAAGATTTGTAATTGTTGTTGTTGTTAAGTGCCGTTGAGTTGGTTCTGACCCATAGCGACCCTGTACAGGGTTTCCGAGGGTATAATTCCTTACGGGAGTAGAAAGCCTCATCTTTTCTCCCGCGGAGGGGCTGGTAGTTTCGAACCGCTGACCTTAAGGTTCGCAGCCTGATTCGTAATCACTACGCTACCAGAGCTCCTGTAATAGGAGATGAAATATGACTTAACCAGTATGATCCTGAAGACAACAAAGCACAATCAAAGTAGTGGCTACCAAGAGATAGAAGTGGTCCAGTCAGGGAAAAGGTCGGGTTGACTGGTTAAGAGCAAAGGTCATGGCAATCATTTTGGGGAATGCTCAAGATATTTGTGGCACTGTAGGATAAGTACTGGACTGCTAACCACAATCA
>NW_006408659.1:1938296-1950186 GCF_000296735.1 Chrysochloris asiatica | reverse complement strand
GTTTCGAACCGCTGACCTTAAGGTTCGCAGCCCGATTCGTAACCACTACGCTACACCAGGCATAGAGCTTCTTAAAAGCTGTATATTTGTGTACAGTTTTACATGAATGATTATCATTTGAGAGGATTAACTCCTATGATTCAGGCCACATTTGGCTACTTTCTGCTATTTTGGGGCAAGACAAGAAGAGGGACTGTGCCAACAGAAAACCTGGAGGAGCCTGGCACCCAGTATGTGCTCAACAAGTGCTTAGTGGGTCTTTTTGCCTTATAATTTTGGTCTTTATGAAGAGATAATATAAAATTAATTTTTTACAGTTTAGGTTCATAAATTTGGTGAAAAGATTGTGTATTACACAAAAAGCACAGGAGCATGTGAAACTTTAGCCTGGTCTATAGAAATGTAATTCTGGTCAACTTTACAAACTTTCAGATCACCAAAAATTTTCCAAGAATTGTTTTACTGATTCCCTCTCAAAATGGAGTTATAAGGACTACTAAATTATCTTGAATCTTTGTTCCTGTGAGGTACCATTGACTCGGTACCGATTCATAGTGCGACCTAGGTACAGCAGAACAAAACACTGCCTGGTCCTGCGCCAACCTCACAATCATTGCTACATTTAAGCCAATTTTGCTGCTGCCACTGTACAAATCCATCTGTTTGGGGGGTCTTCCTGTTTTTCTCCGAACTCCACTTTACCAAACATGATTTCCTTCTCCAGGACTGGTCCCTCCTGAAACATGTCTGCAGTATGAGAGACGAAGTCTGGCCAGCCTTGCTTCCAAGGAACATTCTAGCTGTACTTCTCTGAACACAAATTGATTTGTTCTTTTGGCAAGTCCATGAGGTTTTAATATTCTCCTCCAAAATCATAATTCAAATGCATTAATTCTTCTGCAGTCTTCCTTATTCCACATTCAACTTTCACATGCGTATGAGGTTATTGAAAATACCATCACTTGGGTCAGGTGCACCTTAGTCCTCACACTGACATCTTTGCTCTTCAACATTTTAAAATGGTCTTGTGTCCTGCACATTTGCCTAATGCAATATGTCCTTTGATTTCTTGACTGCTGTTTCCATGAATGTTGATGGAATGAAGTCTTGGACAACTTCAATTTTTTCTCCATTTATAATGATGTTATTTATTCGTCCAGTGGTGTATTTTTCACAAACTTTTTGAAGATCCCTTGTTTGTATCTTAAAGGTTGTATCATCTTCATATCTCAGGGTGTTAATGAGACTTCCGTCAATACTGATGCCATGTTTTTCTTCATATAATCCAGTTTCTAGGATTATGTGCTCAGAATAAAGATTGAATAAGTATGGTGAAAGAATACCACTCTGGTGCACACCTTTCCTAATTTTAAACCATTAGGTGTTCCCTTGTTTTGTTCAAGCAACTGCCTCTTGGTCTATGTACAGGTTTCTTATGAGCACAATTAAGTGTTCCAGAATACTCCTCAGTGTTGTCCATAGCTTGTCATGATCCACACAACTGTAACCCTTTGCATAGTCAGTAAAGCACAGGTAAACACCTTTCTGGTATTCTCTGCTTCCAGCCAAATTCCATCTGATGTCAGCAATGATATCCCTTGTTCCATGTCCTCATCTGAATCCAGCTTGAACCTCTGGCAGTTCTCTTGTCAATGTATGTTTGCAACCATTTTAAAATTATCTTTAGCAAAATTTTACTTGCATGAGATATTAATGATCTATTGTAATGATTTCCACAGTCCATTGGGTCACTTCTCTTTGGAATAGGCACAAATATGGATCTCTTCTAATTAGTTGGCTGGGTAGTTGTCTTCCAAATTTCTTGACATAGATGAGTCAGTGCCTCCAAGTCATCATCAGTTTGTTGGAAAATTTCAACATGTATTCCATCAATTCCTGGTGTCTTATTCTTTCTGAATGCCTTCAGTGTATCCTGGAATTCTTCCTTCACTATCATTGGGTCTTGATCATATGTTACTTCTTGAAATGGTTGAACATCGACCATTTCTTTTTGGTTACAGTGACTCTATGTATTTCTTCTATCTTATGTTTTTAAAAACAAAGGTAAAGATTTGTTTTATTTCTATTAGGGAGAGGGGAAGGATAAATAGGACTGTTTCCAATGTGCTCTCAACTGTATAGCCACATGCATATATGCACACGCCAAAACTTCCCAACAAAAAACAATAAAACCAAGAATTAAAAACCAAAAACACCCTCAAACTGAAAAGATACTTTCCATTTTGACCAAAAGATTTGATCCCAGGAGGAAGTGCAAAATGCAAAATCAAATGACCAAAAACTGCTCAACAAACAGCATTATTGATACACAAAATTCTATGCTGCTGAACTACTGACAGATGATATTCACCGTATCTCTAAAACTTTGAAACCATGCCAGCTTCCCAAAAACCAGAAAAGATTTTTAGTTAGCTTTATTCTTTGATGCCTCATCAAAATTTTCTTTGAGATCTGGAACCTCGTCCTCCTCCTTCTCAATGTCTTCTGGTTTCAGTGTTTTGCTATCCAACACTTGCCTTGGAAACTATTCAGCCAACTTCCTTAGACTTGTTAAGCTGTTAGTGCCAAGCTGACTTAATATTCTAGGAAACATTTCTGTGACTGGTTTGGCTTCATCATGGCCAGTAATTGCAAAAGTGTTAGCAGAGAGAGAAGCTTGGACCTTGGGATTATTGGAATGAATAACTGTCCCTTTAATCATGTTCACCTCTTCAATACCAACAATATTATTCACAGCCAGTTTTTAAAGAGAAATCTGAAGCTTTTTGCCATCAGCTGTACTAACTCTAGGTCTTTGCATATTTTGTTATCATATTTGACTTCATCTTCTCAAGCTCACCTTTGAAATTTTCTGTTTAGCTCTTTTACCTCCTCATTTCTTCCATTTGCTTTAGAATCTCTACACTAGAGAGCAAGTTTCAGATTCTCTTTCTGACATCCATTTTGGTCTTTTCCTTCTTTCTTGTCTTCTTAAATGAACTTTTGCTTTCTTCCTGTATGATGTTCTTGATTTTGTCCCACAATTCTTTTGGTCTTTAGTGTCTACATCAAATACATCAAATGTATTTGAAATACATCAAATCTACTCTACAGATGATCTGTAAATTCAGGTGGGATTTGTTTAATATTTTGGCTCTCGTGGACTTGTTTTAATTTTCTTCAGCTTAAGCCTGAATTTACATATGAACAATTGATGGTCTGTTCTACAGTCTGCTCCTGGCCTTGTTGGCTGATGATATGGAGCTTTTCCACTGGCTCTTTCCACAGATGTAATCAGTTTGCTTTCTGTGTATTCCATCTGGTGAGGTATATGTGTATAGTTGTCTTTTATGTTGTTTTAAAAAGGTATATGCAATGAATAATTCATTGGTCCTGAAAAATTCTATCATGAGATCTCCAGCATTATTTCTATCACCAAGGCCTTATTTTCCAAATACTTATCCTTCCTCTTGGTATTCCAGTCACCAGTAATTATCAATACATCTTAATTTCATGTTTGATCAATTTCAGACTGAAGAAGTTGGTGGAATTCTTAAATTTAATCATCACTGGCTTTGGTGATTGGTGCATAAATTTTATTAATAGTGATATTAACTGGTCTTCCTTGTAGGCCTATGGGCTTTATTCTATCACAGACGGTGTTGTACTTCATGACTGATCTTGTTATGTTCTTTTCGATGATGAATGTGATGCCATTCCTCTTCAATTTCTCATTCCTTGCATGGTAAATCATGTGATTGTCAGATTCAAAATGGCCAACACCAGTCCATTTCAACTCACTAATGCCTAGGATATCGATGTTTCGGCCCATTACTTTTTTTACAGTTTCCAGTTTTCCTAGTTTCATACTTCATACATTCCATGTTCTGATTATTAATGGATGTTTACAGCTGTTTTTCTTTATGCTGAGTTGTGCCCCATCAGCAAATGAAAGTTCCTAAGATTTTACTCCATTCACATCATCACAGTCAACTCTACTTTGAGGAGGCAGCTTTTCCCCGGTCTTGTTTTGAGTGTCTTCAATCCTTAGGGTATAATCTGCTGGCATTATAGCTGACAATATTCTGGTGCTCTTTATCATGTTTGAGTAGTCAGTATTCTGGTGCTGACAGTGTTCCATTGCTATTCATAAGTTTTTCAGTGACTAAATATTCAAAAATAGTCTGTTTCTCCTTCTTCCTATTGGTTCTTTGTCTGTAAGCTCAGCTGAAACCTGTCCACTGTGGGTGACCCTGCTGGTATTTAAAATACCATTGACATAGCTTCCAGAATCACAGCAACATGCAAGTCACCACAGTACAACAAACTGAAAGACAAGTGATGGATTTTTAATCTTAGGAGAGCATAAAGTAATCAACTCTGATGTGTTAATAATTTTTTTCCCCTTGATCTAGGTGTTGGTTGCACGATTGTGTTCATTTGTAGAAATTCATCAAGCTTCATACTTACTTTTTAAAAAATTGAAATATAAGTTACTAGGTGTTCGAAAATGTGCGAAGCTGAAACCTAGTGTTCAGGTTCACACATTTTTGCTTACTTGCAACCATGTAATCATCACTCATATAAAGATAAAGAATAATTCCATCTTCTCTGAAAGTTCCCTCTGTCCCTTTCCCCAGATGTAAGAACAATTCTGACTTCTTTCACCATAGACATAGTTTTGAACTTCATATAAGTGAACAATAGAATATGTGCTGTCTTGTTTGGAAATTTTCACTTAGCATGATGTTTTTGAGCTTCAGTCATATCATTGCATATAGCAATAGTTCATTCCTTTTTATTATTAATGTTCCATTGTTGGACTGTAATCTGAAAGGTCAGTGGTTCAAATCCACCAGAGGCTCCTCAGAAACCTTATACAGGGTCCTTCTTGATAGCACTTAGCAACCACAATGTACCAAAAACATGTTTTGGCATTGTATGTGTATGTAAAAGTATGTTTATCAAACCTGTTATAATGGGCATTTTAATAGCTTCCATTTTGGGGCTAATGTGAATATTTACATTTCAGTCTTTTTGTGTTTATATGTTTTTATATTTCTTGGGTAAAAGCATAGAAATGGAATGTTGGGTTATAAGGTAGGTGCATATGTCTGTGTTTATTAGGAATTACTGAGGTGGTTTGTACTAGTTTACTTCATTGTTATATAAAAGTTCCAGTTGTACGATATGGTTGACAACACTTGGTATTATCAGTGTCTTTTAAAAGCTGCCCATTTGTGAGCAGTTCTCCATGTGTATAGTTGTTGTTAAGTGCTATATAGTCGGTTCTGACTCATAGCAACTCTATCTAGGGTTTCCAAGAAGCTGTTGGTGGGTTCGAACTGGTGACCATAAGTGTTAGCAGACCAGTGCTTTTTCAGGGCATCAATAAAAAGAGAAATACTGAACCAATAATAAAAATAATGGTTGTTGTTTGTAGTCCTAAAACACTGAACATTCAAAAAAATCATCTGGACATTTTGTTCATATCTGCCAAGAATCCAGATATCTGAATGTTACCCTATACATACTGATGAATTTTTATTTTATATTATGTAAAATTTTATATATTTAAGCTTTGTAATTAGGTGGAAAATTATTTCTGAAAAAAATCAATCTGTCCTTGAGAAATGGTTTCATCTTCCTTCCCTTCTCATTCTGATAGGAGGATATAAGGTTCACAGTATTTCAGCGAGAGCTCATCACTTTTCTCCTTCTTTCCCATTTCAGAGCACAAATGCCCAGTGGACGAGCGGGAGCAGTTGGAGGAAACCTTACCTTTGATTTTGGGGCTCATCTTGGGTCTGGTCATTGTGGTGACGCTTGCAATTTACCACGTCCACCATAAAATGACAGCCAATCAGGTGCAGATCCCTCGGGACCGATCGCAATACAAGCACATGGGTTAGAGACCTTAGACAGGCAGACCTCGGCCCCACCTACTGTCAACTGGATCAGGTAGAAAAACAAAAACACTTTTCCACCTCACACTTGAGGATACACCAACATAGCTACAATCAAATAGGCCTGGGCACTCAAGGCTTGCTTGGTCTGCTCCCATGCTTAAACCCAGGGATGAGGGCATTCTTTTGGATTCATGGGGTGAATGAGAATTGTTTTCTTTCCATGCTGGGGAATAGGAAAAAGGAGGTCAATTAGCTTCAATACTCATGGTGGTTTGACTTGGACTGTCCAATGGACAATACACACACAACTTGGAGGAATATCTGGATTTGAAGTTTGGGGATTGAAAGCACATTTCTTTTAGAAGGAAACCCCTTTAGATTCAGAAGAAGAGGGGATGCTTTGTTCCCTTGGACCTGACTGGCTTGCCCTATACTGTTGTCAGTGCACACACAATCCAGCCTCATGCTCCCTGCAGCAAGACCCCTGAAAGTGACCCATGCTTCTGGCTGGCGTTCTGCATGTCTAGTGATTGTCTTGGGAATGTGCCACTGCTACCGCACTCGGCGACATTGCAGCACAAGAACCCGTGTAATGTAACTATGCAGAGTTGTTTGGACTTCACAGTGTCTCAGGTCCAGGTAAGAGGACCTGAACAGTCAATTCATGTGAGTTTGTTTATCCAAATGAATTAAAAACACATTATTGTCTGACCTTTGCCTTGCATTCTTCAAACAAAAAAACAAAACTAAAACTGAGTCTTTGGCATCTAGAGGAGAAAGAGGAATTGGTAAGATGGATATTTCATTTTAACAAGAGTAAGAGCACAGAAGGATATGGAATTAATGACATAAAAGTTGGTTTGTCTAGCTTGAAAAAACCATAAATTCATTTTGGTAAATATGATTACT
The DNA here is from genome assembly GCF_000296735.1 of Chrysochloris asiatica. Taxonomy (NCBI): domain Eukaryota; kingdom Metazoa; phylum Chordata; class Mammalia; order Afrosoricida; family Chrysochloridae; genus Chrysochloris; species Chrysochloris asiatica. The sequence continues at coordinate 1,943,368 of NW_006408659.1, read as the reverse complement.
TTTAATAATAATCCCTCTTGAATGATTGGTCTTACATTTCTAGATGCTTCCTGGTCTTGTGCTTGGCATCTCACTTTGGATTAAAAAGCTTACTTTAACATGGAAGGCTAAATTGAGATTTATTTGAATTAAAATAATACTGTAGTGAAACTTCCTAGAGAAATGTACATTTTTAACCCCCATTACATTCCCACAAGGAGCTTTGGTAGTATAGTGGTTATGAGTTGGACTGCTAACTCCAAGGTCAGCAGTTCGAAACTACCAGCTGTTTCACGGGAGAAAGACGAGGCTTTCTGCTCCTATAAAGATTTACAGCCTTGGAAACCCTGTGCAGGGTTGTTAAGTGTTGGAACCGACTCCACAGCACATAACCACCACCACCACTATATTCTCACACAATCTTCACTGTATTATAGAACAGTTTATCTCTCTAGTTCTTCAACGGTTACAGTAGTTCAGTTCGCAGAAGTTCACTATCTTAGTGAACCTTAAAAAAAATCAGCAAGTCGCTGTTGTTTGACCAGTTTGTGTACTGCTCCATAGATCTCAATCATTCCCTCTACATTTTCAGGGTCTGTCTGGTACTGCCACCACCACCCACCAACTCATAGCGACCCTATGTAGGGTTTCTGAGGCTGTAAATCTCTACAGAAACAGAAAGCCCCTTTCTTCCACAGAGTGGCCAGTAGATCAGAACTGCTGATCTTGTGTAACACACCATACCACCAGGGCCCCTTGCCTGGTACTCATGAGGAATAATCCCTGATTCCTCATAAAAGTTAGGGTTGCACCAGGAAACGGAAACTAAGGGCTTTTCTCATTTGTGCTAGTGGACACACCCTAAGGACGACTTGCTTCCCTCTGTTATTCATCCTGTCACCCTGGGCCACAAACGAAGCCAGCCCTTTCCTTTTAGCATCCTGTGTATGTATGTTTTGAAAACTTCACATTTTGTATTTGGAACCATCCAAGAATCTGGTGAGACGATGACATGCTTAAATGTAGCTAGGATTCCACAGTGAGTTAATATTCCTTTCTGTAGGCCCTTAAGAAAACAAAAAGAATCTGAAACATGTCTGAGTTCCACTTCTGAAAGGCCCCTTGTGTGTGTGTGTGTCTGTTTAACTTGCTTTCATACAACAGAGGAGTCATGGTTAGTTTTGGAATCATCATTCATTCATTCTTTCAACCAATACAATTTTGAGCAGCTCCTGAGTGCAGGTCCATGGTCAACTTGAACTTGAAAGTTTGAGTCCATCAGGGAGGACTGACAAGAAAATCTACACACACAATCTCATTCAGAGTGCCTCAGCTCTTTTCAAAATGAAAACATTCCTGTGGCTAAGCTGACTAATTAAATTTTGCTGGCATCTACATTTCTTAATTCTTCAAATAAGAGTGACTTTTTTTCCACCTGTGATATGGGGTATGCAGTGTGTGTAAAAATTATTGTTGTCATCATTATTATTCATCAGTTCATCTTTATTGAGTTGTTCTAAAATCCTGTCTCAAACTCAACCTCATTTCTTTGGAACTTAGATTTATTTCTTTCAGCCATGACTTAACCTCTATTATCAATTCAGCAAAAGAAAGGACCTCCAGGGGCAGGGCAAGAAGTCCTCTGGGAGTGACCATGTCCAGCATTCTCCCAGTTCAAGGAGAAGGCCTGGTACCTAGAAGAACCTTGAGTCTCTGCCCATTGCTACTGCCCAGCATTTTGGACCAGAATGCAACTGTGTAAGGGGTCATCTCTCTGCCTTGCTCCAGAACTCAGCGATGGGGAATGAAAACAGATAAACCACAGATGCTCAATTACCCCATTAACTATCATTTTTTCTTTTTTGTTGACTCTTTAAACATGAATACCTCTGGGCACAAAAGGATGCTGGGTCTGCCTGCCTGGAAAAGCCAGGACAGATGAAACACATGCAGATTTCTTATAAGGGGAGGGTGCATTTGATTTAAATTCAGGGCATATTTGTTTGCAGGATCTGCACCCCTACCCATCCCTCAGAAAAATAGCTTTGAGTGAAACTGCCTTTGATGACAGGGGGAACTCAATTCTCACCCTGGACCTCCAAATTATAATTATTCTCTGTGGCTAAAATGATATCCCAATCAGAATCAAAGATGGATTCCTTGTTCAGCAGCTGCATGAAGTTTTAACTACTAGATCGCATCAGTTGTATTCTTTAGTGGCCCTTTTCCCCTGAGAATAATATGTGTTAGTTTAAACACTCACACAGCTAAACTAAAATCAACACTTTCTCACTAATTATTCAGTTTCCTCTTAATGAAGTTAACTTCCAAGTAGCAAAGACTTGGCAAAGAGGCACGGGTTGGGAGAGAAATTGAGTGGAGAAATGGGAGGAAAGAATGAGGGATGTGGATGGACGTTGCTATGACCCGCAGCGCCTGGTGGACGCATGGTGTCGTATGAATGTTATGCTGGGGAGCTAGTCCAAACCAGTGTTGGACTCAATTGCTTCTCTGGAACAATCTCCCAAGTGACTGTCTCAGACAGACACAACTTTGAATCAGTGTGTCTCAAAGTGCAGTTCGAAGCAGCTTGCATCAACACTTTGGGGGACATTGAAAAATGTTAGCTGTATGGCATTGTCACAGACTGATTGCTTGAGAATCTCTAGGGTGAGACTCTTGAATTTCCATTATTATTAAAGTGGTTTGGATGCAGGCTAACGTATGAAAATTTCTAGCCCAAAAGGCTTCGCCTATCATTTACCTACATGCAACATTAGCCAAATAATTGAGCTTCTGTCTGCTTTCTCATGTAAAAATCAAGTGAACTTCCTTATCCTTGCAAAGTTGTTTGAGGAGTCAAGCTAAAAGTTAAAATATCACAGTATCTGTTACACTGGAAATGCTCCGTAAAGGGACACGTTTCCAGCACAATACTTAGCATGTGTATTCCAGTTTTTACCGGCCAAACAAGGGTTTCTACAGGGACTTTTAACCTGATGTTACAGGTTTCTGTTTCAGTATATTTTGAATTCGAGGTATGTTTCTATGCAGGGCTTTTCACACACACCCTTATCCTCAGCAATAAATTTCTTAGGACTTTGTCAATTTGGGGGGCAGGGTAGGGAGCACAAGGGAATAGACATCCATGAACTTGGATGGGAAAAATTTATAATTTTAGTCTTTTCTAACTTCATATGAAAGGTAGAATTTCATTTAATTATGAACTCAAACTACAATAGAATAAGAATCTGTGCATTTGTCACCAGTAGAAATCACCAATATTTTCATAGCATGTAAGGCTTGTTGGATATGCTATAAATACCATTCCTATTCATTATTTTAGAATTTTGGTATTTACTAGATCCATCACAAGATCTTTCGATTTAATGCATTATACCTCAAAAGCAATGCTTTATTTATTTGGTGGAGTAGGGGCTTATACTTTGGGCTGCCAAATGCAAGATCAAAAGTTAGAATCCATCAACCACTCCAAGCAAGAAAGCTGAGACATTCTGCTCCCACAAAGATTTACAGCCTTGGAAACTCTACACAGGGTTACTATGAGTTAGAACTGACTTGACGGCATACAACAACAACATAAGCCTATATATACACTTTACCCTTATGCAATAAAAATTGTTTTTCTGAGGAGGTATGCATAGATATTCATCCAACAGGACTCAGGGTGCCAAATAACCCCATTTAAAGTGACTGGACCTGTCAGATTGGCTCCTGGGCAAGATGGGTGCATTTTGCCGCACTGAAACAATGGCTCATCAGACAGTAAGTATGTATTAACCCTTTCTAGGTCCTGCTTTGAGTGTTGAGGACCCGTTAGTGGGTGGAATAGGGAAAATGTGCTGCCCTCATGGAACTGAAGTTCTAGTGTGGGGTGTGTATATGTGTGTTTGTGGGCTATTCAGATGTTATGATTACTGTGCTTTCATTATATAAGTCTTCCGGCCCTGGTGAACTAAATTAAGGAGGGTCGTATCAAGTCATGAAGTCCTTGACAGCTTTAAAGTTTTAGAAATGCTGACAATGATGTGTTGTGACAATGATTTTTCACGTGAGGTTGAGTAAATGGCTTCATTAGCGTACACATCAGTGTACATTAAGCTCAATGACCCGATATAAAGTGGTGGGCAACTGAATGAAAAAGAAAGACTGAGTGGATGAATAAACAACTCCCTCCTGATGTGGAGCTGGAGGAGCAGCACTGGACTGCAAACCACAAGGTTGGCAGTTCAAACCCACCAGCTGATTCAGAACTGACTCAACAGCACATCACAACAATAACAACAACAATAAAGGTTTTATTATTTTATTTTCACTTTATAGCTAGAAATCTGAGGTTAGAAGGGATTAAGTTGCAGAAGATCATGGAAAGACAACAAAATTTGACTGTAAAATGTTGCCAGTACACCATGCTCACTTGGGAAACTTTCACTGATTTGTGAGAAAGTTTATATAGCAGAGTGGTTTTCCACTTAATAATTCATACAGATTTTGTTTCATGACATGGATTGCAATTCCCACAACATAACAGCACTCTTCCCACATCCTCCCTGTGTATAGCATTTCTCTTCATCCCTCTTTCCTATCACTTCCTGTCTTAAGAGCTTTATCCCTGGACAAATGCTGCCTTTTGATCTTCTATTGTTGATTGTTCTAAGGAGTGCTTACCTCCATGGTGTTATTGTTTACCTTAGGGTTCTGTCTATTGTGTGGCTGAAAGCTGAGCCACAGAGATGAGTTCAGGTTAAGCTGCTTAAAGCAATCATCTCGGCAGTTTCATTAATCTCTATCAGACCAGTAAGCTTCGTCTTTTTCAACGATTTTGAGTTTCCTTACACATTTTTCTCCCACTGTATCTAGGACCTTCTATTATGGTCCATTTCAGAGTGGTTAGCAGTGGTAGCCTGACATCATCTAGTTCATAGGCGTGGAAGCTGAGCATCATGTAGTCTATTAGTTCATTGCACTATTTGTTTCCATATATCTTTGTTTTTCTTCACTCTTCTTTGCGTCAGATGAGAAGTGACCAATAGTTACACTGTAGATGGCTATTCATAAGCTTTTTTTTTTTT
>NW_006408659.1:1923754-1935081 GCF_000296735.1 Chrysochloris asiatica | reverse complement strand
CGGAGGGGCTGGTAGTTTCGAACCGCTGACCTTAAGGTTCGCAGCCTGATTCGTAATCACTACGCTACCAGAGCTCCTGTAATAGGAGATGAAATATGACTTAACCAGTATGATCCTGAAGACAACAAAGCACAATCAAAGTAGTGGCTACCAAGAGATAGAAGTGGTCCAGTCAGGGAAAAGGTCGGGTTGACTGGTTAAGAGCAAAGGTCATGGCAATCATTTTGGGGAATGCTCAAGATATTTGTGGCACTGTAGGATAAGTACTGGACTGCTAACCACAATCAGTGGTTCAAATCCACCAGTCATTCTTTGTAAACCCTAAAGAGGGTCGCTATGAGTTGGAACTGACTAGATGACATTTAACAACAACAACAAAGGCATTTTGCAGGTTGACTTTCTGGAACCCAAAGAACGATTGTTGTTGTTGTTGTTGTTGTTGTTGTTGTTGTTAAGTGCTGTGAGTTGATTCCGACGCATAGCGACTCTGTATAGGGTTTCCAAGGAGCAGCTGGTGAGCTTGATCCACCGACCTTGCAGTTCAAATGACTTTGCAGTCTGACGTATTAGCCCACAGCACCACACCAGGACTCCCAAAGAATGATAACCTCTGCTTATTATGAGAGTGTTTGGGGAAAGTTAACCAAAGCTTTAAAAGAAAAATACCTGGGGGTGTTCACAAGGGGGTCCTTCTGCTCATTCCTTTCATCAAACAAGGACAATTTTGCAAGAATATAAATGGGAAATCATTAGTTATCCACCTTACAGTCCTGATTTGGCTCCTTCTGACTTTGTTTTTTTTTCTAATTTTAAAAACATTAAGAAAGACATCCATTTTTCTTCAGTAAAAAAAAGACTGTTTTGACATGGTTACATTTATACGAGTCTCAATTCCTTAGGAATGGACTTAATGACCGGTATCATTGCTTATAAAAAGTGTCTTGAATTTGAAAAAGTTTATGTTGACAAATAAAGTTTACATTTATATCTTTTTTTTTCCTATGGACTTTTAAAAGACTCTTCATATCTTTTAGTGGGATTGCTGGATCAAATGGTATTTCTGTTGCAACTCTTAAAGGAAGCTACATACTGTATTCCCTAGTGGTTGCACCATTTTATAGTGCCACCAACAGTGTATGAAGGTCAGTCTTTTTACACCCTGCCAACATTTGTTATTGTTTTTAAATATGGCTATTAATGCAGGGGTGAGGCAAGATTTTGGTGGAGGATAATGGTTAAGAGGTGGACTGGTTAAGGTGGATTGGACCTCAAGGTTGGTTTAAACCAAAATGTTGACGGTTCAAACTCATCACTTTTCCACTCCCTGGAAACCTTAAACAGGGTCACTGTGAGTCAGAGTCCTGGTGTGGCACTTTGGGTTAATGTGCCAGACTGCAAAGCTGTTTGAACTTCAAGGTTGAAAAGTTCAAGCTCACCAGCTGCTCCTTGGAAACCCTATACAGGGTCAGAATTGACTTGACGGCACTTCACAACAATGAGTTGGAACACTATATGTATATGTATACACACACACATATATATTGATGGGTCCTGTGTCCTTATCTGTTCTGCTACCCTCTGTCTTGAGTGCCTCATTGAATCCACTTAAGTTCAGTGTAGTTATCAGTAGGTATGAACCGACTCCATGGTACTTACCAACAACAACATCAGTAGGTATGAATTTACCGCTGTCATTTTGCTGTAGTTTTACTTATTTGTCTTTGCTGTTTATTTACTTATTTGGCTGTGGTTCTGATGGTTTCTTTGCTCATATATTGTGCTAAGTCGATTTTGTTTGTGGGTTTTCTTAACATTTCCTTCATTGCTATTGTTTCAGGTTTTACTGAATCTTTATGATTTTCTTGTTTATTTTGATGAGAAGGCATTAATTTGCTTTGGCGTTATCATGTAATTTAATATTATAATTATAAAACAATTCTATCTTTAAATCACCTTGACTTCCTCTACATTTGAAAGTTTTGGAACGATGCCATTTTTTCTTTTTGCTTTGTAGTTGCCAGAATTTATAAATTGATGTTACTGGCTCCCCATTTTCAGTCTTATAGATTTATTATTATTTTAAAAATACATGCATATCTGGGTAATTTCTGAGTGATGCTGTCTTAATCTCAGGTGTTCTTTGTGATTGCTAGTTTCCCTGTCCAAAGACCTCAAAGATTGGTCTGTTTTTTACAAATTCCCTTAAGTTTTCTTTATATTTGCTGTTGTTGTTGTTATTTGCCATGGAGTCGGTTCCGACTCATAGCGACCCTGTACAGCCAGCGTTTCCGAGGCTGTAAATCTTTACGGGAGCAGAAAGCATCATCTTTCTCCCGTAGAACAGTTGGTAGTTTTGAACTGCTGACTTTGTGGTTCGCAGCCCGATTCGTAACCACTATTTGCTGTTAAGTGCCACTAAGTCAGTTCCGACTGATAGCAACCCTATGTAGGGATTCAAAGGGACGGCTGGTAGGTTTGAACTGACAAACCTTGTGGTTCGCAGTTCAGTGCTGATCTGTTTATATGGAAATATGCTAATTTCACCTTTGTATTTGAGAGACAATTTTGCTGAATACGTAATCATAGGTTGACATTTTTTTTTTCCTTCAAGGTTTTATATGTCATCCCATTGCTTTTTTTGCCTGCATGGTTGCTGCCAGGAAACCAGAGCTTAGTTGTATTGGTTCTCCTTTGTAGGTGACTTTTTGTTTTTCCTGAACTACTTTCAGGATTCTTTCTTTGTCTTTGGTTATAGAAGTTTCATTAAGCATGTCTTGGTGATTTTCTTTTGGATTCTTTTTCCTACTTAGTGTTTGTTGAGTTTCTTGTATGCATATCTTCTCATCTTTCATATTATGGAAGTTTTCTTTCAACAAATTTTTGACAATTTTCAATTTTCTCTTGGATTTTTTTTTTTGTCTCTTCCTGTTCTGGATTTCTGATCACATGTAAGTTATTCCTTTTGATAGTTTCCTACATACTTGTTAGGCATTCATCTTTTTTTCTGATTGTACCGCTAATGAATTTTTATTAAGAGATTTGTTTTCAAATTCAATAATTCTGACTTCCATTGTTTCAATTTTGTTCTACTCTTTTGCCCTTTTAATGTGCTATTTCTGAAATGTTAATATTAATATAGATTTCTATTTGCTCTTTTGTATTATTTCTAATTTTCCATTTACTTTGTCAATTTGTTCTTGTATTATTTTCCTTAATTCTTCTAGAATTTTTGTCTGTTCCCTGATTTTGCTTGATTCCTTAGTTTCATTTTTCTTTGTGTTGATCTTTTCCTTGATCTGCTGAAGGGTTCTAAATATATTTCTGTTGACTTCCTTACCAAGTAGTTTCAATGTCATCTCTTCCTATGGAAAATTTTCTGGCACTGTATTCTGGTCACTTGTATCATTATATCCTGTGGGTTTTTTGGGTTTTGTATGTGTGGTTTGGAATTGTCAGTTGTCTCTGAGATAATGTGGTGCTATTGTACTTAGCTGTTGATTTTATGTTGGCTTCTTCACCGTGTTTTTTGTTTTGTGTTCATATGTTTGGGCAATGGGTCAGGTGTACTGCTGTTGTTACTAGGGCCCTGAGCTGCTCACCACCTGTCTCCAAGTGGATTTGCTAGTAGATGGGAGTGTGGGCACAAGTCTCTGATCAATGATGGAGAGCAGCCAAGGTCAGACTGGGCGGGGTCTTGGCCATAGTCTGTCATTTAGTCTGTGGAATTTCAGCAGGTGTTCATACTTGCCCAGTAGGTGGGATGGCAGGTGTGATGGGTATGGCAACATAGAGTTGCTGACTCCTGACTTGTGAGGGGGGGAAGCAAGAAAGAAAATAAAAGAGGGAGAAGAGAGATGAGAAAAAAGAAAAGGAACAAGTGTCACAGCAAGTATGGTTCAGCCATCAAACACACAACTGTGGCAGGTATGACTGAATAGAGTCTATGGCTACTAATTGATAAGGAAAAAGGAAAATAGAAAAATGGCAGAGGAGGAAGGAAAAACAAAACCAGAGGAATAAAAGGGGAGGAGAGCGCAGGCTCCAGCAGCCAGTCAGGCTGGAATGACAGCAATGACTGAGTAGAATCATTGTCTGATGGGGTAAAAACAAAAGAAAAAAACTAAAGTGGGGTAGATGAAAAAAAAGAAAAAAAAGGGGGAGGAGGGAAGAAAGTAAAAGAACAGTGGGCCAAGGGCTGGGCGAGGTAGCCCAGCCCAGCACCTGCTCCAGCTGTAGTTATCTGTGGCGGCAGGCACACACTACTTGGTCTGCTGGAGTGTGACTCAGGCTGCTAGAGGAGTGGAACAACCGGTGGGGGGATCAGGAGGAGAGAGAAGGAGATGGGCTGTGGAAATACCAGGTGAGATGGGATAGAGTCAGCGCAGGGTGGGGGGTGTGAGGAGACTTGACTGGCTGTCAGGTGAGGGGAAGTGGGGAACCATGCTTTTGGTCACCAGGAGGTTGTGCAGGTCAAGAGGGAAATCACACCTCTCTGGTCACTGGTGTAGGTACTAGTGCAGTTCTGATCAGGCAAGTGGAGCCAATGATCTGGTTCTTGCTGCAATCAGAATACTGCTTGCAATAATCAAAAACGGTTCAGCTGTGCTGGACCAGTTGGCAATTTACTGCTCCGAATGTCTACTTGCTTTTCTTAATTTAGTTTCGTCTTCTAATCAGTATTTGATATACTTCTTTATCCTATCTTTTGAAACTCAGGGTTCCACGATTGCTGTACATATCTGTTTTACTTGATTTCTTGGGTCTTTGTTGCCGATGGTCTGGGTAGTGTATCTGTCTACTCTATCATCTTGGATCCTCTCCAAGCCTTTGCTTTAAAATCAGGATCTAGAAACAACAAACCGATCAGGTTTTTCAAATCTTATTTTTGTCCGTAATTAGATCTTGTTATACAGGAACCTTCACTAGGGTCCCACTCTTGTTTCCTTGGTTATTTCTGGAAGTTATTTGCTGAGTGTTCAGGTATATGCCAAAGGAGCTCTGGTAGCGTAGTGGTTATGTATCGGGCTGCAAACGTCAAGGTCAGCAGTTCGAAAGTACCAGCGGCTCCGGGGGAGAAAGATGAGGCTTTCCGCTCCTGTAAAGATTTACAAGCTCGGAAACCCTGTTCAGGGTTGCAGTTCTAAAGGCTTTGCAGTCTGGCGCTGTAACACACAGCGCCACTCCAGGACTGCTAAGCTTACTTTAAGAGGCGGAGAAATAGATAGCAGTGGGTAGGTTGTGGCGGAAGATACGGTTTGTTCATTTATTCCCCCTTAATTTCTTCTAAGTTTTTCTCCCAAGTCATGGGATCTCACACTAAGCCCGGCCCAAATGTATGGAGAGAGGTTGTTGTTGTTGTTATGTGCCGTGGAGTCGGTTCCGACTCATAGCGACCCTGTACAGGGTTTCCGAGGCAGTAAATCTTTACGGGCGCAGAAAACCTTTCTCCCTTGGAACAGCTGGTAGTTTCGAACTGCTGACTTTATGCTTCACAGATTTAAGTTACCTTGCTAGCTGTGTTCAGATGCCATGGAGGTGCTACTGGTGAAGGTAAGATACCTAATTCTCATTTAGATTCAGTATGGAGACTGCAGACTTTTCTACTGAGATTGGTCTTTGTGTAGATGATATATTTGCTTTTCAGAATAAGGTTCAGTTCCATCCAGACCCCTCAATTGAGAGGACCCCACTCACTGCAGAAAATCAGTCAGATAATGCTTTAATTCCCCCCAGCAGTTCATCCTTCTAATGCATTCTCTGGATCGGGCATTCCATTATTTGATTAAATGGTTCATTTGATTTAGCCCCATGCTGCTTTATTCCTTCTCCATACTCCATCCAGCCAGGGGAACCTGATTTCCATTCATGCCCTCCAAAGGCTGTGGAGATCTATGTGTGCACGTGTTGTCCCAACTATCTCTTCCCTGGCACACAAAATATACGCTCTTTCACATGTTGAATTTTTAGACTATTTCCTGAGGGTTTTCACCTTCAGAAATCACAATGTAAGAAATGGGATTTCCATATACAAATGTCTCCTCAACTTCAAAGATACATGTTCATTTGTTCCTTGGTATCCAAAGAATAAAAAGAATCCAACACTGTTTTCTAGGGTACCAGAGAGTCCTCCAACCATGCCTTCTCTAACCCAGGTCCTTTTTTATGCCCTTTGTTGTTAGATGTTTGCTGATCAGTTCAGCACCTTTAGAACAAGTAGATGGAATGGGACTCTAGCCATGAATCTGCCTTTCCTTGAGTTTGGCAGTCTAGAATTGACTCATTTTATTTTCAATAGTGTTGTCGTGCACTATTTATGGGTGGAAATACCTATTATTGTTTTGTATCATCATGACGCTGTATGTAATTTCATACCAGCTCACTTGCATTTCTCAGGGTCATAAAAGGGAACTTTCTTTAATTAAAAAAAAAAAAAAATTAACAAATCACCGAAGTTTCCAATAATACAGTGAGGGAAAAGGCAAACATTTATTTTTATTTGCAAGTGCATTTTCTGCCAATAGGTAGTGCTCACAAATCTTTGTAAGCTACAGTAAGTTTTGTTAAACTCAGTGAATACCTTAAAAAATACCCAGTGATAAGAAAATTACAGAAAAATTTCCAGTACACTGTCAAAAATGTTTGGAATCCAAAATCCACCATTTTCTACAACAGTTATTGATATTTGTCCCAGTTAAAAAATTTTCCTTTTCTTTCGTCTTCTACATAGTCCTGTTTTAATTATTTTCATCTGTTTCATGAACTTTTAGAACTGCAATTTTCTGTCTTTAGATTGTTCTGATTACATTTCTATACCCATTTTTTAATATTTTACATAAAACCTTGATCTGCTGAATTTTAAGAAACAAAATTATAGATCCTATTTATGGTGAGGCATTTCCAGTTTGGGGGAAAAACTGAAAATCTAATCAGTAGAAGGTCATTTTCTGCCTTTTTCTCCCCTTTTTAACTATAATAAATAATTAGCAACCTATTAATTACAAAAATTCTTAATTATGCTTAGAGCAACCAGAGCATGTTCACAAATTTAAATTTGTATTTTTAACAGTATGTCAAGTCATTAAGAGAAGCCTCTAGTTTTCCAGTTTGGTAAAAATGGCTTTTGTTTGATGCATAATTAATAGAACCTAATGATGACTATGTAGTTCTTCCAGAGTTTTAAAGGCAAATCTATACTGGCCTACAGTTAACATGCAAATTCATCCAACAAGCAACACAAAATGTATTGTAGTAGTCATTCATTTTTATCAACATTCAAGAAGATCTAGACAGCAGCACAACGCTCCTATGTCAGAAACACATTAAACATGGTCACAACTGAAGTCAGATCATACCTGGTAAAATACCCTCTTGGTAAATCATTCTCTAGTGTCAGTTCAGACTTCCAGCACAATACATGAACAATAGCGATTAATACTGTGGTACAAAGCTAAATACAGACAAGAGTTTGGTGTGCTAGCATACAGTTTTAAAACAGCAACAAACGAAACCAAACATCTTGCCCCATTCTCCCTCCTTTCCTTTTACGAGTCTGGGATTTTCACGGCTTCTTTGAAACATTCAATTTGGGGAACTAAGTCCAATGATCCTAGCACTTAAATCGCTCCTTGAAAAGGGAATTTGGCCACAAGGGAACACTATACCCATTTGAAAAAGGGCACTAGGGGGAGCATCCTGCTATGCAACAAATGGTTTGCTGTCAATAACCTTGAAGAAAAAGACAATTTTTTTTTTTTTTTTTTTCAAATTACTTAGCTTGATTCCAAGGAGTAGTTTGGTGGTATAGTGTGGTGTAAATTTTATTAGATTAGTTTTTGGTTGGATAAATGAAATGTGCACCACCATCACCATCACTCTTAATTCTTCTTCCATCATATAAGACACTTGTTAAACTCAGAAAGAGGCTACTAAAGCTGACGGTGATTGAGAGATTCATTCAGTATTCAAAGTTCTAAAGAATCCTTGGTTCTCTGAAAGGGATTAAAAAAGTAGGAAAGGCTTTGTTCAAACTCCTGCTATGAAACAAGTTTTACTTCAACTGATACAATAGCTACGTGACATCAAAGTACTATAAATTATCAAAACTATCGTACAGAAAAATTACAAATTCATTGCAAAATACATTACACTGCTACCATTAAGAAAAAAGTGCTTTTTAGTTTCCTTTCTTTCTTCTTTTTTTTTTTGCCAGAAAAGTATTCATTTGAAATAGAAAATCTTACGCATTACCCTGCATGTGGCTAGGATATATTATAATGGAGTTTGTACTGAGTCCTTCTGATTTGCTGTATGAAGGATTGAAAAATGTAATGACTTAGAAAAGCCGTGCTTCGAATGACCTCGCCAGTTTCAGTGGAGAGATGCCTATTTAAGACACAAGAAGATGCCCTGGTCTGTCAAACCCTGCCGGTCATCGCACTGTCCCACCAATCAGCTGGTCTAGAATGCACAGGCCTCCTGCGTGCACTGATCCATGAGTTCCTAATGTTCTCCTGAATTAGTCTCATGTCCTTATCTAACCTTTCCATCTGCATGAATTCTCTGCTCAGTGATGCCTATATTGCCTCATGAGGGGAACGATGCAAGATGGTGGGCCTGCCAGTTTCAAGAATGGATGTCCAAGGAGTTCCTGGGCTGTAGCTCTTTGAGAAGGCTCCCTCACCAACATCAGGTCTAGGAAGCCCCGCAGCACTGAAGAAACCTGACAAAACAAAAAAATGTCAGCCTAAGGTCTAACACAGAACCCGACCCAGGTCTCTAAATATGGTTTCTCAGGCAGGTTCGAGGAAAGTCATTCTATCAACAACATCAATTTCTAGACAGTTACCTTGGGGAGAAAGATATGCAAACCGAAGCCTTTAAAAACACATGGTAGTTTTCTTACCTTCATCAAGTTTGAAATAAGAGGGCTAAGCCTAGAATAAAAACCTGTTCACTAAATAAAATTCTAGTGGTAATGTTAATAATTATAATAAAAAGCCACTCAAACCAGTTGGCACTGAGTTGACTCCAAATCAAGGCTATCCCAGGTGTTTCAATGGCTAATTTTTCAGAAGTAGGTTGTGATGCATCCAAAATGCCCTGGGTGGATTCAAACTTCCAACTTTCGTGTTAGCAGCCAATCACATTAACAGTTTGCACCACCTAAGTACTCCATATACTGACGATAACAACAACAATTATGGGGTGCTCACTATGTACAGGCATAGTCACACCCATGTTTTTATGAGTTATGAAGTGTGATATAAACATGAGGTTGTTTTATTTTTTTAATAACGGCAACCATCTAGGCTCTGAGGAATAGGCCCTCACTCTGTCAACTTTTAATAGCATAAGTGAGTCTTGCCTGTGTTTGCACTTTAGAGAAACAGCGTTATATAATGTGAACTCATTTCTTGCTTACTTCTTTTGTTAAACATTAGATCTGTGAGATTCATCCCGGATGTATGTGGCAAGAGTTTTATCCTTTTTCATTGCTGTATACTATTCATGGCTGAAATCTACCATGAGTTATTTCTTCATTTGGGAACATCCTTGGGGAGGTTTCTACCTCATGGGCCGTTATAATGAAAACTGCTAAGAGCCTTCTTGTACATGGCTTTGAAGAACATCAACATGTGATTCTCTTGGGTATGGGTCTGTTTTGGTAGCACATTTTTTTTTTGTCTATTTTCATTATTAAACATAGCCCAAATCGGTTTAAATTTCAATTTACTGTTTGGTTGAAACAGTCTCTTTTTATATTTTTTGCAAGTATTCACACTCTTTGTGGATGATTTTATTGAGCTCTACTCTCAGATTTAAGAGTGAGGGTAAAGGAGATTATATTATTGCCAAGGACTCTGCCCCAGAAGGCAGCCTCACATTCTCTCTCATCATCATGATGCTGATGAGAGAGGAGATGGGAGTATGAGTCCCTATCTATGCTACTGAGTCTGTAGTGGACACTCTCAGCAAGTATTACAAGGAGCTAGCCATTTCCACAGTGGTGATTCTTGAGCATGTTTTTTCCCTCTTCCTGAGCTTGGTTCTAGTTGGAAGTCTTGGGAAAACAGGAGAGATATGACTTGGTGCTTTATATGCATGACTCTAATGATGGCCTTAACTGACTTGACTGACTTAGCCATTACCTAACTTTCTGACATTGCTCCAGCCCACATAGGCCTTTATTCTTGACTACAGCCTTTGCACTTGCTGTTCCTTCTGCCTAGAACATTCTTCTCCTAGACCTTTACACGGCTGGCTCCGTTTTCATATGGTTAATAATTCCTTCTCGGAAAAGTCTTTCTTTTCTCTTCAACCTAGACTAGCTTCTTCCCTCCTCCCCCTGTACACTCCCATCACACCACAGCGTTCTCAGAGTTTTATTTTCTTTATATGCTTTACACTCTATGGAAGTATATTATTCATTTATTTGTTCATAATTTATTATCTACCTTCTCAAGTGAAATTTAAGCTCTAGGAAATTCAGGGACTCTGGGGTTTTGTGCTGCAATACCTCAATAATTAGAGCAGGACACAGCATGCAACTGGAGTTCAATGAACTGTGTGGAGTGCTTGGTTTAGTCTTCTAAGGAGAGAGGAGCTATTCCTATTCCCATTATACAGATGTAAACTTCAAAGTCAGAGAGGCTGAATTACTTGCCCAGTGGATTAAAGAGAGCAGAAATTTGAATCCAAGTGACTCTAATTCCAAAGGCAGCATCTACTGCCTAGATGAAACATGCTACTCATTAAACCACCAAGTGACTGATAAATTCTAGATCTGTTTGGAATTTTGGGAACAGATACCACTTCATACCTTGTGTAGGTCTTTCACTCTTGGAGGTAAACTGTCCCGGATCCTCTGCATCGCCTGGAGTGGGGGCTCGTTGAAGTATGGAGGCTCCCCATCAATCATTTCTATCACCATGATCCCAAGTGACCAGATATCCACCTGTTAGGACACCCCAGTGATTATCTCAGGCAAGCAGAACACAACATACTGAAATGTTGGGTGTGCCCATGAAACCCAACAAATTAAATGTGGTATTTGTAACCTCTCAAAATTCAAAATAAAGGTCTCCAGGCTACATGGCTGGCTTAAAGAGTTTTTGCTAATCTTCTTTTACTTTTTAAAGGCAGTGTTGAAAAAGTTTCTACTGATTTGAGTTAATGAATACATTAACATTCTGAGACTTAGAACTTGACTTTTCACCCTGTTTACTTCCTTAGAAAACAGTTTGTGGATAGATATGAAAAATATCTAAAGTTGTAAATTATTAACCTAGAAAATAAAGCTCACTTAAACCATATAAAAATAGGGATAT
>NW_006408659.1:1922594-1923654 GCF_000296735.1 Chrysochloris asiatica | reverse complement strand
CACATGGCACGTTTAAGGGCCAGGCACCACAATGATTTGCCTAGCTTCTGAAAACTTTAACAGGCAGTAAAGCCTACGATGGTTGATGGACGATTGCAAAATCGGTAACATCTATTAACTCCCCATTCCCCATGCCCAACAAGCAAAGCAGCAGAATGTCTCTGGGGTTTAAGCAGTTCCCTGATATTCATAAGCTTTTAAGACCCTAGTCACTACTCACTAAATTAGGATGCAGGACACTGTCTTTGTGAACTATGATGTTATGCCAACTGCCCTTGATGTCCACTGAGACTATGATCCTGAACCTCCAGGTCCAGTAATGCATTCCCTCTATGCTCTATACAGGGTCACTATGAGTCAGAACCGAACAACGGCACTTAGCAACATGTCTGATAAAGCACTAGACTACAGGGTTGGTTTGGAAGGCAATGCTGGAAGTTGAAACTCACCAGTCGTTCTTCAGAAACCCTATATAGGATCTCTA
Source organism: Chrysochloris asiatica (assembly GCF_000296735.1). Lineage (NCBI taxonomy): Eukaryota > Metazoa > Chordata > Mammalia > Afrosoricida > Chrysochloridae > Chrysochloris > Chrysochloris asiatica. Next base: position 1,923,170 of record NW_006408659.1, on the reverse strand, counting down.
TGAGTCGGAATCGACTTGAAGGCACTTAACAATAACAACATGCTCTACTATACTCATGGGTATATTCTTAGTACATATAGATACATATGTTAAATACCATCGAATAGGTTCCGACCCATAGCAATCCTTTGTGAATGCAGTTCTATTCACTTTCCCATACTTGCAGTTCTATTCACTTTCCCATACTTGCATGTCTATGTATCAACTTGTAGGTTATTGTTAGTACTATTATTGCAGGATTGTGTGTGCAATTGTATTTGACTTTGTTGCCTTTAACTGTTGTATTCCTCCCAGTGTCTTCCTTTGCCTTGGTCATTTTGGGCGGTTCATCCTCTTATTGAATATTGCCTTTCCCTTCACCTAAGTTAATACCTGTCTGGTCAGAAAATTGCCCTTCTTTTCCCTGCCTCCCCTGGTAACCTTCACATACTAATTCTTTTTGTATATAGACCTTTTCTTGACTTTTTTTTTTTTTTTAAGGTTCATACAATATTTGTCCTTTAGTGATTGATTTATTTCATTCATCATAATGTTCTCCATGCTCATCCATGTTATGAGGTGTTTTGCAGATTCATT
>NW_006408659.1:1910508-1917474 GCF_000296735.1 Chrysochloris asiatica | reverse complement strand
GCGGAGCGGCTGGTAGTTTCGAACCGCTGACCTTAAGGTTCGCAGCCCAATTCGTAACCACTACGCTACCAGAGCTCCATATATATATATATTAATACAAAACACAACAAGTTATATTACACAATGCAGAATACATTCTGACTTTCATAATTAATTTGATTTTAAAAAAAATAGGTCTATCTCTTTCACTTTGAGATTCTCTCCTTTATGTTCTATCATTTAAAGGACCATATACAACACTTTGCTTTATAAAATCATTTTCAAGGAATGGAGAAAAGAAAAAGATCAGATGACAAGTAATTCTTTCTGGGTAAAGAATAGGAAGCCTGGACAATGAGAAGACATAGCTATGCTATAAATTTCCAGTTAGAGTCACTTCCTGTTATAACCTCATTACACTTCTATCTGTTGGCTGCAATGCTATTATAAACCTTGCAGTGACCTTCACTGAGAATTGATGCTCTTGAGATTAGAGTAAGAAAAATACGTAGAGTACTCATTAAAGGTCAAGCAAACATGGTAAAGAGAGGAGAGTCCTACTAACTTACGTGGTTGTCCTTAGCCGCTGGTCCATGTTACCTCTTACCATTGTTCTCTCTTAGAATACCATAATATTTGGAAATATGGTCGAAATGAAATTCTTGACCTCCATGTGTATGTAAATCTCAGAGATTTTACTCATACAGTCTTCACCCTAAATTGCCTTTCCTCCACTCTCTGTCCTCTCATTTTCACAAACTCTATTCCTTAATTTTTTTTAAAGTGCTGTTGAGTTAGTTCCTACTCACAGTGACCCTACATAGGGTTTTGTGGAGCAGCTGGTAAGTTTCAACTGTCAACCTTGTGATTCAAAACAGTTTTATGGTCTCCTTAATAGATACTATTTCCTTTCCAGAGGAAATCAACAATGTTCCTTATTTTAAAATATGTTAAATATTTACGTATGATTTTTTTTCTTTTTTACAGTAATACATTATTAAAAGGAAAAGAAAATATTACCTCTCTCTAAATTGCTCATTGAAATATTACTTCTGGCGCTTTCTCTAACCTGCTGTCTTTTCTCAGAATCACCGTGCCTTACCATCTTTGCATTTCTGACCACTTTTCACATCTCACTGTCTTGCTTTGGTACCTCTCTGCTACTGAGAGCAGATTAGTGTGATTAGCATTAGAGTGACTCTCCTTCAACATCTGGCACAGAATTCTGTCTATTGTGTTGTTGTTATTGTTAAGTACCATCAAGTCAGTTCCGACTCATAGCAACCCTACATAGGGTTTCCAACAAGTGGCTGGTGGGTTTGAACTGCCGACCTTGCAGTTAGCAGCCCATTGCTTATTCTACAGTGCCACATCAGGACCAATATATACTATGTTGATATCCTTAGTAGTGGCCAGTCTCCCTTTTGTAACAAGCCCCTCTGCATCCAGTCTAGTGAGTGGGGATGAAGTGTGAGAGTCACAAACTTACACTCAGGCCTCCTATGGTTCATCATCATTATTGAGTCAGTTTGAACTCATAGCAAGCCTTTAGGGACTCCCAAGGGGTGGCTGATGGGTTTGAACCACTGACATTATGCTTATCTGAGCCTCTCCAAGGCCATACCTCTCCAAGTAGTGACTGTTACCCCCTTACCTCTGTCCCATAAGGCAGTCTAGAAATCACCTCAGGTGCCATCCAGTATGGAGTGCCAACCAGTGATTTCCTCTTTGGCACTTCTTTGGAAACTTGAGCACAAAAACCAAAGTCAGATAACTTTATCTGAAAAGGAAAGAAATTCAACTTTGCAATATTGTTTGCTAGATGTCAAAATATGAACCTAAAAAGTTAAAATTCAAAGCAAAATAGTCTCATGAATAGGTTTTGGAGTTACTGGAGGAGGGGCTGGTTACACCTTTTCATTATAGAGGCACAATACTTTTTTTTTTTTTTTTTAAGTTTTTATTGTGAATTGAGTGATAGTTTACACGAGAGAACATCAGTTTTACACTCATCCTACCATATTTCATTTCACTGCAATGATTACAATCCTCTCCATTCATCATCATTCAACAGTATTTGCTTCTCTTTCCTCTGGTTTCTTTTTGGATGTACACCAAAACACTCAGGAATATACAGTCATTCAAACAACCAATGGGCACACTTTGCAAGACTGTCATCCGGCCACCAGCACACATCCCCTCTCCCTCCATGAGTCTAGAGTCCTCAGCTACTTCGTCTCTCCCTGTCATCATCTCTGCTTCCATCTCTGGCATTGCCAATTCTCTGGATAGGGTCCCACACTCCATTCCCACTCTTCCTCCTTGATGGTCCCAGGGTCCTCCATTCCTGGACTGTACGATGAACCACTCCCCAGTTTTTACTACAAAACTTTTACCTTTACAGTTTTGACAATTGCAATTAGTCAGGATAAAAATTACTCACTATTGAATCCTAAGAATCTTATTCCTATCTCCTTTAATGAGACCCATCTAGACAGGATGAAAACAACTCACTGGGGATTGATTGTACCTTCCCCCACAGACTTTGAAACTAAACTTCCTCTTGAAAACTTGTAAGCCAGTCACTTCAAAAACACAATACATTTTAAAGGAGAAATTTCTCATGGACCCAGAGTTGACTTGCAAATGTTTATACTTTTGCTGTTTATATATTTTATAAAACTATGAAACGAACAAAAACATACCAATCAAATACACCCAAACAACAAATTCATTAAAACTTAAATCTACAATGTTGATTTTATGTGACATGATGTTGTGTTTGTGAAAATAAACTGCCATTACCAATGTGATTTTGGTATCCACTATTGCAGTTTGATTTCTTTTGTATTCAACACATTTAGGTTTTAATGAATTGTGAAGATGGTTCAAACAACCAACCTATTTTCTGTCATTTGAAATCTTGCAAACCTTCATAATGATAGGCTACTGAGATAGCGCTTTTACTATTGACCCCCATTCCTTTTTGCTTTCTCCTTGGTCCGTGATGAATGAAGCTGCCAATATGAATATCAAAGGAAGTGGAAATATAAGCATAGAGACCAGGCAATCAAGGGGATAAGGTGGTGACTCATTGTACACATATAGTATTTTAAATGATCCTAAGATTTTTTAAAGCTTTGATGGTTCTGGCATACAGTGCTCATGTCTTCTTAGGAATATACTCAAGAACACATTTCTGTGTCAGGCACCAGCTAGTTTAGGTAGTCCAGATGCCCAGGATTCAGCTTATGAGAGCAACAGAATACAAAACAACACAATCTGGCATGGTGCAGAATGACCATTTAAAGCTAAAACTTCCCATAGATGAAGGGTATGTGAGCACTGGTGGGTCAGTGGTAGAGTTCTCACCTTCTAGGTGGGAGACTCATGTTTGATTTATGGCTAATACACCTTATGTGCAGCCACAACCTGTTTGTAGAGGTTTGTGTGTTGTTATGATGCTGAACAAATTTCAGGGAGCTTTCAGACAGAATGGGAGGAATGGTCTGGGGATATACAATGAAGACCCCATGGATCAAAATGGTCCCATAATGGAACCAATTATAACTGTGCAGGACCAGGCAGTATTTAATTCCATCGTGCATGGGTCACCATGAGTTGGGTGCTGACTTGACGGCAGCTTACAACACCAAACAGATCAATAACTTAGTCTCTAAAGCATGAATTCTCTTCTGAGCATATTTCTGCATATTCTCTGAACTTCCTTTCTCAGTATTGTTTTCTGGTTCTATCTCTTCTGCTCACAGCTTAAATACTGGCGCTCCCTAATGCTCGGATTCCAACGTTTACCTCTTCTTTCTTAACATACTCTTGCCAGGGTCCCCTTCCCCTTTTATACTTAATTCAGCTATCTATCTTCCATTCAGCATCAGTATTTCCAACTAGATCAAAGGCACTCTCAGCCGAACACAGCATAGACTCTCTCTCCACTCCATGACCTGATGCTTGTCTGGCTATCTTGTCTTAGTTAATGGCAACATCTTCCACCCAATTACTCAAGCTTAACTGTGAGAATCATCCTTTAGTGCTTCCTCTACTTTATCACAAATATTCCTTGTGACCCTGTATAGGGTTTCTGAGGAGCAGCTGGTGGGTTTGAACTGTCAACCTGGCAGTTAGCAGTCCAGCACTGACCCTATAGTGCCACACCAAGATTCCTTTGCTTTCCTGGTTTGGCAGCAGGGATGATTAAAATAAAAGCATCCTTTGCAAATAGATGGAAAAACACCAATAAGGGAGAGAAGAAGTGAGGAAGAATGACCAGGGGCAGCCAATCTGGGAGTGTCCAATATCTATGAAGGAACAGAGAGATTAAACCACATTAAGAACTGAGAGTTGCTCTTGTATGTGGCATGACGGGGTCTGCGGTGACTCAGAATTTGAGCATTGCAGTGGGAACAGAAACCAGGCGTTAGTGAGGTCTTTGTCAAATTGATCTTTAAGAAATGAGAAGAGTTTTAACGTATATAGAAAAACCCAGATAAAAGTATGGGGACAAGGATAGCAGTGACAATTATAATTATGAGGGAACTTCAAAAAGTTCATGGAAGAAGTAGAAAGAAAAGATATGGAATTTTTATAGGAACTTTTTGAAGACTCCTCATATAATGATTCTAGATAAATATTACTGAACTCTTACTGCATGCCCGTTACCATTGAAACACTTTACATATATTATCTCATTTAGTTGCCACAATAATCAAATGAAGTTGAGACTATTATTCTTCCCATTTTACAGATAAGTAAGCCAAGGTGTAGAAAGTGATAGAGGTAGGGAGTTAGGGAGCTAGGATTCCAGAATTCAGGCATCTAACTACAACTCTGTATCATAGAACAAGTTTATGGGCTGAAAGAAAGGAATTAGTGGAGTGGTAAATGTTGAAAATACTGGAGTAATGGTAACTGATGACAGGGAAAAGAGGGATGGAAGGGAAAGATGGAAGGCCTTGTTACTCAAAACAGCAGTAGTAGGAGCTGCAGCAGCACCTGGGAACTTGTTAGACTCTCTCTGCAGAACCCACCCCAGACCTACTCTTGAGTTCAGAGTCTGCCATTTAGCAACATCCCCAGACGATTCTATTTGTATGCACATAACAACTTGAAACATAGGTGACCATGGTTGACTGTGGAAAAGAAAGGGGCATCCTATGAAAGAATGAGGATGAAGAAGCACTTGTTTGTAGAGGGTCCATCTCTTCAGTCCAGTATCATGATGTAATCTTTCTCTTATTTTTAATGATTCCAGTTTTCCTACTGTTGACTTGCATGCATTGCAATCTACCTGAAAGGCCTCTAAGGCCTTTTATGTAGCCTATACATGTAGCTAGCCTCACTCTTGATTGATTTCTGCACACACTGAAACTATCCCAAGGGATTGAGGGGTTTCCTAGGATATAGGATTTTCAGTTGGCCCATTCTCAGCCTTAAGTTTTTGTTCATGGTTCTTTACTATCTTCTTGAAAATTTAATTCTTAATAATACTTAAAAGGACTAATCGCATCCCACTTCCTCTAGAATTCTTCTCAGGAGTTCCTACTGATCTTTCCCTTCTTCACATTTAATTTTGCCTTTTAATTATGAAGCCTCACTGTGGTCCATAAGAGCTGGAAGGCTTGTAGAAACTCAATAAACACATGCTTCTGGATTGGTGTGTCTGGATTGTACACACATACAAGACCATATTATTTTCTGAAACCATCATTGGCTTGCTGAAGACAGCAGCTTCTAGAATCAAAGTTGGAATACAGATGCAGTTGGCTTAGTATTTTGGAAGTTATTAATGTGTATGCTTCTTTTTCTTTTTTTGTGATCATCTTTGTAATCAGCTCTAGATTTGTATAGTTTGAGGTTGGGAGAGACTGGATTGCTCCAGATGGAAAGCTCAAGAAAGTACATTAAATACAGAGACAATGTTCTCTGTTGTTTAACACACCAAGAATAAAACCCAAATGGCTTAGGTCAGAGACTTCCTATGTATTGGAAGACACTCAAAATTCAGTGGCCACAGCAATGAACAAAAGCATATTAATGATTGTGAGAATGCTGCAGGACCAGGAAACGTTCTGTTGTACATGGGGTTGCCATGAGTCAGAGCCAACTCCACGGCAACTAACAATTGGCATACTAGTGAGTACTGGATGAATTATCAGTTGGCTTTGGTCATGCCCTACATAGCCTTCATGGAGAGATGGCACAACAGCATGGGTGGAAGTAAGGTTGGGGAAATACTCCTGGTTTTCCATGGCCTGTATGTGGTGGCATAGGGTCCAGAAATCCCCCAAATTTCAGGGAGAAAATGGAGAGGTGCCTAGAACAAGCCCATGGCAGACAAGAGGACACCTTTTAAGATTTGTGGCAAAAGGCTGGAGTTGTGGAACAATGCAGAGGATCCTTTTGAAAAGCCTGTCAGATGATGGGACAATTCACCCTTAGTAGTCACCAGTGCAGGTAGAAGAATCCAGGCAAAGATTAGAGGGGAACAAGAAGATGGGTCTTATCTTCTTCATCAGGAAGTCCCATTGTTGTTGTTATTAAGTATTGTTGAGTTGGTTCCAACCCAAAGTAACCCTGTATAGGGTTTACGAGGAGTGAGCTTGAATCGCTGACCTTGTGGTTCAAACTACCCTTGAGGCCTAGTGCTTATCCTACAGTGCCACACCAGAGCTCCTGAAGTCCCATAAGTCACACTTAACTTTTACTCTCCTAGACTTCCTCTTGAGAAACAGTGGGGGTGGAAGAGGAAGATGGGTGTTAAATCTGAAAGATTGAGTGTTTTGGTTTTGTAGGACTGCGGCAACAAAGTATCTCAAAGTGGGTGACTTTAAAGAACAGAAATTCATTGTCTTCTCATAGCGTTGCTGTTGTTGTTGTCAGGTGCCATCGAGTCGGAACCGACTCATAGCGACCCCATGCACAGCAGCACGAAACAATGCTCGATCCTGGGCCAACCTCACCACCGCTGCC
>NW_006408659.1:1907058-1908658 GCF_000296735.1 Chrysochloris asiatica | reverse complement strand
GTAGCTTCTGGTGATGGTTGGTGGTCCTTGGTATGCCTTAGTTCCGAGATGCATTTTTATGTGGCAGTTATCTCTGAGACCCTTCTCTTTGTCATAAGGACACTAATCCTATAAGATTAAGAGCCATTTTACTTGAATATGAACTTATACTAACCTACCTGATGACTTTGTCAAAGATCCTATTTCCAAATAGGGTCACATTAATAGGTATAGGTAACAGCACTTCAACATATCTTTTGGGGGGATACAATTCAATCTCAAATACTGAGGTTTTAAAGGTATCATTTAAACCTATGGTTGAGTGTGACAGAAAATGTTTAAATTAAAGAAGCTAAGTTAAATAGATTGAATTGACATAGACATTTAAAAACTTGTAGCCAGTAAAGTTTTGTGAAGAAGACGTCTGAATTAGTTTTAGGGAGTAGAGAAACTATAACTGTGTGTGTGTGTATGTGTGGTCATTTCCAATGCTGCAATGTGAGTAAATTTTCAACCCTATTACACAGAAAGCAGAGGAGAAACTATCTTGCTATAAAGTTTTGTCTGCCTATAACTTTAAGATAAGAAACAAGAGGAATCTGAATGATTGAGGAGGTGAACACATCAGCATTTAGATATTGGCAATTACTTATTTCAGTATCTCAAGTGTGGGCTTCTCTTTCCAGATATTAATAAAAATGACCAAAAAGCTGACATTCTAATAATTATCTCCCTGACAAAATGTAAGATGAGAAGTTGAAACTCAACAGTTAGAAGCTCGGCTCATTCTTCTGTTGTAGGAGTGTAAGTGCTTTTACATGATTTTTGACTCAGCCCAGTACATAAAAGAGACAGTTTTCTAAAAGAACATAATTGCATACAACACTTGCCCAAATAAATCTTCAAGTAGATAATGAGAACTCAAGTAATGAGTATAATAAAGCACTGTAGGCAGATCTTAAAAGTGAATCACAGACTCTTAGCTGAGGATTATTTTAGGTAGAATTGTATTCACTTTGCTGTTTAGGAAACTACCGTGGCCTCACTACTGCAGTTAAGCTAAGAGAACTGCTGCTAGTTCATAGCTTGTCCCCTATAACAAGAAGATAGATACAGATTATCACACAGGGACTAAAGCAGGAAATAGAGTTTAGAGCTCACAACAAAGTGCCATTTAAACCTGAGATCTTGCTCCATGTTGTGCCCTGGCTAGTAGTTAGGGGCCTAACAAGAGACCACAGTGTATCTACAGGGTATCTATAGCTTAAAAAATAGTGTTGAAAACGCTTTGCTATGCAGACATCCTTGTTGCATACACCCTAAAGTAGTTGTTTTGCCTACTCTAGTTGTTTGGCCAAGACAAAAGTTGAATGTTTTTGTGCTTGGTTCCTGGATGGCTTCCTATAAAGCATTGGTACTCAATATGTGCAATGTTAGCATCATCTGTGAACTTAGAAATGCAAGCTTTTTAAAAAATATCAGCCCAATCTAAATGACTCAGAATGTCTTGGGACAAATAATCTGTTTTTTAAAACTTTATTATGGATATATATATATTCCTGGTGTGGTGCTGTGGGTTAGCGTGCTGGGCTGCAAAGTTGGTTTGAACCATAAGGTTGGT
>NW_006408659.1:1901079-1902458 GCF_000296735.1 Chrysochloris asiatica | reverse complement strand
TTCCGACTCAATGGCACCTTACAACAACAACAACAACAATCACTGCAGCCAATTTCCTAAAACACAACTATCTATGTAGTTGTGGAGTCCTTGAAAGACACATACAGTTAACTGAAATACTGGCAGTTCAAATCCAGTTGTTGTTGTTGTTGTTAGGTGTTCCTAAGTTGATCCTGACTCATAGTGATCCTGTGCACAACAAAATGAAACACTACCTGATTTTGCACCATCCTAACAATAGATGTTAAGCTTGAGCCCAGTGTTGCTGCCATTGTGTAAATCCATCTTGCTGGGGGTCTTCCTATTTTTCACCGACCCTCCACTTTAGCAAGCATAATGTGCTTTTCTAAGGACATTATTATTGTTAATATGTTAACATATTGTTAATATGCCTGAAGTATGATAGAAGATGTCTGGCTGTCTGACTTCTAAGCAGTAATTTGGCTTTACTTTTTCCAACATAGACTTGTTTGTTCCTTTGGCAGTCCATGGAACTCTCAGTATTCTTTTCCAACACCATAACTTAAATGCATCTGTTCTTCTATAGTCTTCCTTATTCACTCTCCAACTTTCACATGCTTACTGAAAATACCATGGCTTAGATTAGGTGCACCTTAGTCTTCAAACTTACATGTTTGATCACCAGCACTTTAAAGAGGTCTTGTGCATCAGATTTGCCTAACGCAATACATCATTTGATTTCTTGACTGGTGCTTCCATGAGTGTTGATGGATGATCCGAGCAGAATGAAGTCTTTGATAACTTAAATCTTTTCTCTATTTATCATGACGTATTTATTGGTCCAGTGGTGAGGATTGTTGTTTTCTTTATATTGAGGTGCAATCCATACAAAGTATGTAGTCTTTGATCTTCATCAGTAAATATTTTATGTCCTCTTCACTTTCAGAATCCAAGGTTGTATCATCGGCATATCACAGGTTAATTGTCTTCCTCTAATCTGATGCTATATTCTTCTTCATATAATTCAGACTCTTGGATTATTTGCTCAGCATACAGATTGAATAAGTATAGTGAAAGAATACAACCCTGATGCACAACTTTCCTGATTTTAAAACATTCAGTGTCCCCTAGTTCTGTTCTAACAGCTGCCTGTACAGGTGCCTCATAAGCACAATTAAGTGTTCAGTTATACCGATTCTGGGCAATGTTGTCCATAGCTTGTCATGATCCAAACAGTTGAAAGTCTTTGTGTAGTCAGCAAAGCACTGGTAAACTCCTGGTGTGGCACTGTAGGATCAGCACTGGACTGCGAACCACAAGGTTGGCAGTTTAACCCACCAGCTGCTCCTAGGAAACCCTATATAGGGTCATTATGAGTCAGAATAAACTTGATGGCACTTAATGATAACAATAACTAT
>NW_006408659.1:1889041-1900979 GCF_000296735.1 Chrysochloris asiatica | reverse complement strand
ATATGTGTGTGTGTGTGTGCATGTATGTATGGGGTGGGGGAAGTCCTGGTGTGGCACTGCAGGATAATGCACTAGACCGAAAGGTTGGTTTAACCACAAGGTTGGCAGTTCAAACTCACTAGCCTTTCTTCGGAAACCCTATACAGGTTCGCTATGAATCCACGGCACATAACCACCACCTCCACCGCCACCAGTGACTACGGATATCAGTCATCTTTTCATGTGCTCTTTGTGCATGTTTATATATATTCTTTAGAGAAATGTCAAGTACTTTACCCACTTGTGGGTTTTGTTTTTGCCTTTTTGTTGTGGGGCTGTGGAAGTTCTTTGTATTTTGTGTATTACAGTCTTATCTGATGTATGATTTCCAAATATTTTCCAAACAACAAAGATTGTTTTTACACATTGTTGATAATGTTCTTTGAGGCACAAAAGCTTTTTATTTAATGAAGTCCAATTTATCCATTTTTCCTTCGGTTGCTTGTTTTTGGTATCATATCTAAGAAATCAATAATCAAATAAAAGGTTTTGAAGATTTAACCTATGTTTTCTCTAAGAATTTAACAGTTTTAGCTCATATATTTAGACCACTGGTCCATTTTGATTTCATTTTCATAGATGGATTCCAATTTCATTCTGCATATGGAAATCTAGTCAACCCAGCAACATTTCTTGAAAAGATTCCTCATGTTCCATTGGATGGACTTGACAACCTCATCCATCATCAATTGTGCGTAGATAGATGGGTATTTCCTGACTCTCAATTCTACTCTACTTGTCTATATGACTATGTTCACATAGTGTCACACTGTTTTGATTATTATAACATTGTAGTACATTCTGAAATTAGGAAGCCTGAGTCCCTCTAACTTGTTCTGTTTTAAGATTTGATAATCTTTGTAATTCCATATGGGTTTAAAGATTGGCATTCTGTTTTCTGAAAAATTGACACTTGGAATTTTGATATGGATGGTATTGAATCTATAGATCACTTTTGGGCATTGTGACACCTACAATATTGTTGTTTAAACTGCCAAACTTACATTTATCAGTCCAGTGCTTATCCACACTAGTACTCCTTAACAAGATTCAATCTTTTTTTTTTTTTTTTTTTTTTTAAGGAAGAGCACTTCATTATTTACGCGGATGAAGAGCAGGAGAGTAGAGGCCGAGGTGGGGCCGGAAGGCAGCTGGGACAAGATTAAATCTTACAATCCACGAACAAGGAATGTCTTTCCATTTATTTGCACCTCCTTTAATTTCTTTCAGCAGTGTTTTATAGTTTTCAGTGTACATGTGTCCCATCTCCTTGGTTATAGTTAGCCTAGTTATTTTATTCTTTTATATGCTATCATAAATGTAATTGTGCTCTTAATTTCCCTTTCATATTGTTCCTTGAATCTGAATAGTATGAAAATTTTCTCACCCAGTTCTCCAGGTGGATCTGATACTAAAGTTTGGGAACTTCTGTTGTAAGCAGAGAAATGACTCAGGGACAAAGGAACTGAGAGAGATAATGAAAGGGTCAGACTGATGATGGTGCCCCCCAACTGCTTACAGTCCCACTTCCTCAGCTGCCAAATCCAAGAGAAGAGGGAGGCTCAGCTAGACTACCACAGGGACCTCAACCAGCCCTGCTGCCTTTTGACAGAGCACAGAGATTGATAGGCACTTGCCCAAGACCATATGTCAATGCTAGAGAATGAACTTGAGTCTCCTAACTGCTGCATTGGGTAAATTTACCTCTGTGGACTAGCGGGGAAGGAAGGAAACAAAGGTCTTGATGTATTTTACAGAATAATAGGACTAGGTGAGCTGAAGCAAATTATTCTCATACTTGAGTGTCTGTTAAAATTCTGCGTTTTCTAATTGTATAGTTATTTGAGGGGCCACGAAACTCAAATTCTTTGGGAGCCAGGGAAGTAGTATAAATGAACAAAATGAGCCAAGTGAAGGTCACACATCGCTGGTTAAGAGATAGCGAGTTCCAGCTGATTGTCAGGAACACAGTAAAGAGGGAGGATGGATCATAAAACCCTGGTTGCTGGTCTATGACTCCTACCTACCTCTGCTCCTCTTCAAATTCCATGGGATACATGGCACAAACACACTACATTGTCTTTGTGAGGTCCTGGTGTGGGGTTGTAGGATAAGCACTGGGCTGCTAAACCTAAGTTTGATGGTTTAAACCCACCAGCCAAGGTCACTATAAGTTAGAACCAACTCTATTGCACTTGACAACAACAATAATATTGTTAAGATGTCAATGCCACCAAAAGTGATCTATGGATTCAATGCCATCCCTATCAAAATTTGAAAGTTCTGCAGTCTCTCGTGCAGTGTTATTTTGGAATGCCACGGAAACACACCTTGAAGTAAGGATTTAATGCAAATCTTTTATTTAGGAGAATCAGGAACCAATGGTGGGCAATGGGAAGCAGACAGATAAGGTAAGACAATGAATTAAGGGTGACTTATCTAACCAGTTACCACTGTGGACAAGTAGAATTTAATCCAGCTCAGAAAGAAGCTAGCGTAGTGGTTACGAATCGGGCTGCGAACTTTAAGGTCAGAGGTTCGAAACTACCAGCCGTTCCGCGGGAGAACGATGAGGCTTTCTACTCCCGTAAAGATTTACACCCTCGGAAACCCTGTTACAGGGTCGCTATGGGTTGGAACCAACTCGACGGCACTTAACAACAACAACAACAGGAAGACTAGGCATCTGTGCATATAATACATGCCTCAGAGTTATTGCAGCCAATGATGAGAGAGCTGGGGCACTTATACACCAACTCCCAACACATACTTGAGCTTTGCTCTTGAGCTAGGAGTAGGCAAGAATTCCCTGGAACTCCAGCTTGCCTTGCACAGGAAAAGCAGTTTCCAATGACCAGAGCAAATCTTTAGGCAAAAGGATGCAGGGGTTGGTACTTGGAAGGAGAGCCAATGAGCACTGAAATAGTAGTCCCACAGTGATACGGGTGGGCACAGACAACATCTATTAATCACCCTGCACATATTGGAATCACAGCTGTATGTGGAGTTAGCCACAATGTTGCTAGATACTTTAATTTTTCAAGAATGGAATCTAAAATTTCATGCAAAATCTCCCATTTAAAAAATTATGGCAATAAATTTACATTGGGTAAAAGAAGAGACACGAAAGTCTAAAAATATCTGTTTGAGGGCTGAATTTGGCCCACAGACCACTTGTGTGTGATCTTTTTCAATGGGACATAACTAGGCTTAATAGCTTATGGGCTTGAGTTCCATTCCAGCCAATCACTTTATTAAAAACCAGTCACTTTCTTCCAACAGGCCTGTAAAGTAACATCTCTCAAATGCAAGCTCAACAATCTATTACAAAGGCTGAGGTAATTTCTTGTGACTGAATATCTACCTTGTTTACTTAAGAGTTTTACACACATTTCTTGATTTAATTCTTGCAACCACTTTGTGAAATATTATTTAATTTGCTCTTTCAAACACCAAACACCACATACCCCTCATTAGCACAAATTAATGGCTCCTCTATATTTGATTAAGGAGCTCTGGTAGTGTAGTGATTTCGAATTGGGCTGCGAACCCCAACGTCCACAGTTTGAAACTACCAGCTGTTCCGCAGGAGAAACATGAGGCTTTCTGCTCCCGTAAAGATTTACAGCCTCGGAGACCCTGTACAGGGTCACTATGAGTCAGAACTGATTCCACGGCACATAACAACAACAACATATATTTGATTATTTATGCCATGAACAATTAGTGATTCATTTTATTTTAGTTTACCTTGAAGTTTTTCGAAAGTTGAGAAAATATTTATCCTCTAAAACTGAGCCATTTACAATCTTCTTCCTTTTTTTTTTTAACTTATTTTTTAGAAATCATTATTGATACACAGGAGGTTGCAAATAAATGTAACTGGAAGGCTCCCATGCAGCCTCTACTAATGTTAGCATCTTATGTCATTGTTGTTGTTAGGTACCATGGAGTTGGTACCGACTCATAGTGACCCTATGCACAACAGAACAAACCACTGCCAGGTCCTGAGCTAACCTCACAATTGTTGCCACGCTTGAGCCCATTGATGCTCATTGCCAGTGGGCTCATTGCCCATTGCCAATCCATCTAGCTGGGAGTCTTCCTTTTTTTCTCTGATCCTCCACCTTACCAAACATGATATCCTTCTCCAGAAACTGCTCCCTCCTGACAATATGTCTTAAGTATGAGAGACAAAGTCTGGCCATCTTAAGCCTCCAAGGAGCACTCTGGCTGCACTTCTTCCAACACAGATCTATTTGTTCTTTTAGCAGCTATTGGTACTTTAAATATTCTCTCCCAACACCATAACTCAAATGCATCAGTTCTTCTACAATCTTCCTTATTCACTGTCCAATTTTTGCATGCATATGAGGTTATTGAATATACCATGGCTTACCATAATACACTATTAACACCTAGAAAGGGGCATTGGTACAATCCATAGACCTTACTCAGATCTCATCAGTTACAATTGCAAATAATTTGTATATGTGTATGTATGTATGTGTATATGTTGTTGTTAAGTACCGCTGAGTTAGTTCTAGTGCATAGTGACCATGTATAGAGTTTCCAAGGAGCAGTTGGTGAATTTGAACCACTGACCCTGTGGTTCAAACCCACCTTTTGGTCTGGTCCTTTATCCTCTAGCACTACACCAGGACTCCATGTGTATATGTTGTTGTTGTTAAGTGCTGTCAAGTCGATTCTGACCCAGTATAGGGTTTCCAAGGAGTGGCTGGTGAGCTTGAACCACCAACCTTGCAGTTCAAACGACTTTGCAGTCTGACGCATTAGCCTACAGCACCACACCAGGACTCCTGTGAAATTTTTTATAAAGTGTGTAGCTTTGTGTTACCACTAGCACAATCAAGATAAACCACTGTGTCTTTACCGCAAGGCTCCCTCATGCTACGCCTTTGTAGCCATGCCCATCTCCCCATCTCTAACCTCTGATAACCACTGATTTGGTATGCATCTCTATAATTAGGTTCTTTTCATGAAGGTTATATAAATGGAATCAGGATGTATGTGTCCTTTTTAGTTTTTTTTTTTCTAATAATTTCTTTTAGGTTAATTCAAATTCTTGAATGTTTGAATTGCTCATTGCTTTCTTTTGCTGAGTAGTATTCTATGGTTTGAATGTACCACAGTTTGTTAACTGTTCTGTTAGCCCTTTCTGTTACGAACATATATATGTGTTATGTTTCTGCATGAAAATCTGTTTTAGTTTTTCTGAGATAAAAGCCTATCTGTGAAATTTCTGTTTGTACCCCAAGTCCATTTTTGATTTTGAAAGGAATTGCCAAACTATTTTCCAGAGCAATTTACATTCCGCTAGCAGTCTGGGAGTGAGTGGTTTTATTTTGGTAGGGGAGTAGAGTTAGCTCACTGTAGTTTCAAGTTTCATTTCTCTAGTTGCAATTGATGTTGAAAATCTCCCCACAAGAAGAGAAGCCAGTACACACCTGTGTGGTAGACCATCTTCCTACTAGCTCCCATGCCAGGTGCTCTGTTTATAGATACCGGCTTCTCTTTCCACTGAAAGGCTTTTCTTTCCCTTTCCCCTTCAGTCTGGAAGGACTCGTTACTACAGTGTGGATGTCACTATGTGACTTTTGAGGACTGGTCATAAAAAGGTCATCCACCTTGCTTTTTTAGGACACTCTTAGAATTTAGTCATTATGTTGTGAGGAAGCCCAAGACAGATGGAGAAGTCATTATACTGTTTTCCACTGAAAGCCCCTGCTGAGTACTAAATTAGTGCTAAGTTAGTACAGCCAATACTAACTTTCTAATACCTGAGAACATTTTCTAGATGGTTCCAGCCCCAGCCATCATCCCACCACAAGTCAAAGCAAAATTATCTCGCTGAGACCAACCGTGCCAAAACCATATGAGATAATGATAAAATGACTGATGTTGTTTTAAGACATTAAGCTTTGTGGTGGTTTATTATATGGCAATGGTAGTGGAGGTGGTTGTGTGCCGTGGAGTCAGTTCTGACTCACAGTAATCCTGGATAGGGCTTCCCAGGCTGTAAATCTTTACAGGAGCAGAAAGCCTCATCTTTCTCCAGCAGAGTTGCTGGTCGATTTGAAACACTGACCTTGTAGTTAGCAGCCCAGCTTGTAACCCACCATGCTACCAGGACTCCTTTTGATGGCAGTGTTGTTGTTAAGTGACATTGAGTTGGTTCTGACTCATAGAAACCCTGTATAGGATTCCCAGGAGTTCTGGTGAGACACTGTGGGATAAAACACTAGACTGGCTAGGCCGGTTTGAATCACAAGGCCAGTGGTTCAAACTCACCATCTGCTCCTTGGAAAAATGCTTTACAAGGTCACTATGAGTTGGAACTGACTCACAGGCGCACTTAACAACAACAATAGGGTTCCCAAAGAGCAGTTGGTGGGATAAACCACCAACCATGTGGTTAGTAGTCCAGTGCTTATCCTACAGTGCCACTTCAGGACTCCTTATATGGCAGTGTGGTGGTGATGGTTGTGTGCCATTGAGTCGGTCTAACACTCAGTAACTCTGTAGAGGGTTTCCGAGGCTATAAATCTTTATGGTAGCAGAAAGCCTCATCTTTCTCCTGAGGAGTGGCTAGTAGATTTGAACTGCTGACCTTACGGTTAGCAGGATAGTTCATATTCCACTGTGGTACGCAAAAATCTCTTATTCATTATTTAACACCACTTGCTAATGTTGTTGTTGTTACGTGCCATTGAGTCGATTCTGACCCATAGCGACCCTGTAGAGGGTTTCCAAGGAGCAGCAGGTGAGCTCGAACCACTGACCCTGTAGTTCAAATGACTTTGCAGTCTGGCGTATTAGCCCACAGCGTCATACCAGGACTTCACACGCTAATAAGCTAATAGGTTCATATAAATATGTACTCTCAGCCTTTTGTTGGAGCAAGCACATTCCACCTCTACTGTTTTGTTTTTTTGGGGGGGAGGTTCTTTGATCTGCAGAAACTGAAGAAGCCCATTGGAGTCAATCTGCTGTGTTGCTCCGAAGTGTCCGAAATGTGAACACGCAAACTCTGGCCAACATGGTCAAGAGGCACAGATCCACTCAACATGCTCTTCCTCCTATCTGCAACATTCATTCTTGTCCTAGATAGCCACATGACCCGCTTTCTTACACATCTCTGTTGTAATGTCTCCATAAGAGAAGGGTTCTCTCTGTCCAGCTTCTAGAACAGAATGCCTCCCATCACTTTTCTTCCTTACTTGCCTAAATGAATGACTATAGTAATCTTAGCATTTATTACTACTTGTCTAATGTCTGATGGTGATTTTATTTATCTCTTTGTTTACTATCACATCTCATACCCTACCAAGTAAGCTAAATGAGAGTAGTGATTTTGCTTTGCTCATCCTTAGGATGTAGAACAACAGTCCTGATACAAATATTTATTGAATGAATGGATGAACCAATCAGACTAGAAAACAGTCACAGCGTCCCTACCCCTGTAAGCTCTTTGTTGGATGTGTGGTGGTGCAAGAGGTGTTTAAGATGTATGTCCTGCCCTCGAGAATGACAAGTGAATAATTAATCATCTTTTGGATAATGTGGGGAGAGGAACGCTTCAAATCATCTGATGAAACAATGAATTATTGTCTTATTCTTACATTTATCATGTACTTAAAGCGAGGCAGTCTGCACCATCAATTTCCAGAAACAGGGAAAGAAAGTCTGACTTTGCACTGAGTCAGGCCAGGTGAGGATTCTTGCTCTTTTCATAGAGTGCTCCTGTTCTACGATAGATTGGACAAAGATGGACACTCACTCGTCCCTTCTCTGTCTCCATGTCCTCTATCAAGAAGTGAGATCTATGTCTCTACCCCTTGAATCTAGAGCTGGCCATAGGACATTAGCAAGCATGATGTAAGCTGAGGGTTGAAAACTGATTGTACTTTGGAATCTGCCTCTCCTGTTGCTCTTGGGAATCTTGCTGAAGCCACCAAGTGAATAAGCCTGCTTAGTCTGCTGGAAAATCTGTGGGTGGTGCACATAGTTACCTTGCTTATCTGTTAAACCAAAGGTTGGAAGTTCAAGTCCACCTGGAGACACCTTAGAAGAAAGGCTTATAGACCTACATCTGGAAAGTTGCCATTCTCCTTTGACTCACATGGGGCTGGTATAAATTGGAATGAACTTTGTGACAACTAGTGAGGTTGCTGGGAGATGAGTGATTCTTGGCCCCGTTCCTTCCATTGCCCCAGTTGAGACTGAGCGAATCACCAGACAAACAGTGAGACGATCAACTGCAGGCTGACTGGGAGACCTCATGAGCTGTTGCAGCTGAGGTCAGCCCACATCACAACTCATGGAATTGGGAACAATAAATGGTTGGCATCTTAAGCCAGCTAGTTTTGGGGTGCTTTGTTATGTTGCAAAAACTGACTGATATAGGATCTAAAATGATTTTTTAAAAATCAGGGAGTTCAATGCAAAAACAACTTAGAGTTATTTATTAAAAAGAATCCCGAATTTTAAATCATATAAAATGTCTGTGGGCATATGGGAAAATAAGAAATGGAATTATGAGAGATTTTTATTTTATCCTTTATACTTTTTTGAGTTAAAAAAACTTTCGACATTAAATTTTATAATCTTCATTAAACAAAACAGAAAAGCCAAAGTAGTTGGCAGTTACTTCTAGCTGGCCTGATTGTTCCCAGAAGAATTCTGATGTGGCATGAACATTTTTGTATAGTTGAGGCTGTTGAGTTGTAAAAGGAGTGGCTGGTTCCATTCACTCCAGGGTCACTGTCTGTTATGAGAATCTCAGGAGGTTCAAAAAGCCTCAATGGTAAAATCTATGCTGAAAATGCCTCCATCTAACCAAGGCTTCCTTATTTCTTTGGCCCTTATATCGGATGTTCTGTATCTCAGTGTGGCTGATGAGTTTAAGCTGAATCTTTTGAGCAGGTTGCAGTGATGGGAAATCCAGAAATAAGGGCCTAACAATATGCTAGTGTGCTATATATATTCTGGCTATCTTTCCTCCAGATCCATTCTCTTGTCTTTTGCAATATCCAGGGAGTCAGCCCATGTTGACTGAATTGATAAATTCCAGTAGGGTTCAGTTAATGGGGAACACCAGTAGAAGCCTTGAGTGAAGGAACAAAATGAGAGTGCTCCTGTCCTGCAGGTTCATTGTGGTCTATCTTTTACTAAAGATCAAAGCACTGGGACAGCACTTACTGTAATCTCTGTTTCCAGATTCTAGTAACCAATTCCCCACCTTACAGCCTCAGGTATGGGTGATAAGAGAGGTACTCATTTCTGAAGTATTACACCAATTCTATGCATCATTCCTTATGATTTCCCTACATCTGCTTGCACTTTAATAAACTGTCCATCTATCAAGCTATCCTCAAAGTAACAAATGAAATGTGCCATCTCTTTCCTGCAGAAACTGAGAGCTACTGTAGACATGCATAGTTACCATAATGACATGGACACATTTCTAGAACAGTCGGTTCCTCTCTTCCAACAAAAATAGGAATGTGGCAGAAAAGAAGTTTCCATTACTTCCTACACTCATTGTTAAGGCAGAAAATGATTTATTAAATTCAAGTCACAGGTAATTCTGACTAACAGGATGACACAGAGAATGATCATTTCCTTTTAGTCAGACTTCTGGAAGGGCAGTGGCTGACTTCTGACTAAGAAAAAATTGAATTATGAGAAAATGTTTTTAGGTGAACATTTTATGTTCTCCTAAGAACAAAGTAACAAGGTAAACCATGGAGGGGCCAACATGATAGTCTTACCCGGCCATCACTGGTCAGGAGAATGGAGTCACTCTTGATGTCCCTGTGGATCACTCCTTGGTTATGAAGGTAGGAGAGGGCTCTCAGAACCGACAAACAGACGGTAGCTATCTGTTCTTCATTCATTCTAGAAAGGAAATGACATTTAAGGAGCAAGGACAGGCTTAACAATAGCTCTGAAATGGTCAAGAGAAACAGAAGTCTTGAGTTCTGGTGAACCACCCCATGCTTTCCAGCATGTTGTTGTTGTTAACTAGTGTTGAGTCGGTTCCGACCTATAGCAACCCATTATAGGGTTTCCAAGGACTAACTGGTGAGTTTGAACTGCTTATCTTGTGGCTCAAACCAACCTTGTGGTCCTGCACGTATCTTACAGTGCCACATCAGGTCTCCAGCACATAGACAAGAAGAAGCAGATCTTTGAGATCTGAGTCTAAGATAAAAAAACATCCACAGTGTCAACACCACCAATACCATCCTTAGCACTGAGGGATCAAATATAAACCAAAGTAAACAGACCCCCACGTATAGAGAAAACACACTGACTACGTGAACCAAAATGCCAGGTATAGCTGCCAGGTGAAATTAGAACAAGGGTTTTAATTTCCTCAGATCTCTGTCTCCACATATTGGAATAAAAGCACTATAGTTCTCTACATGGAAGGACTCAAACAGATGGTCTTGGGACATCTAAATCCGCTTCTGGCATCTCTCTCTACCTTTCTCTAATCCCCACTTTACTTTTTTCAGTAGATGGAGGTTGTTTTTGTTCTAGGTCCTTCTTGTTGGAAGGAAACTGGACCTTGGAGTTAGTAAAAACTAAGGAGTCCCTGGATGGTGCAAATGGTTAATGTGCTTGGCTGCTAATGAAAACCTTGGAGATTTGAGTCCATCCAAAAACACCTTGGAAGAAGGGCCGGGCAATCTACTTCCAAAAAACCATCATTGGACACACTATGTTCTACTTTGACATACATGAGGTCACCAGGAGTGAGATTTGACTTGAGGGAAACTGGTAACAATTGTGAAGGGATATTATTTATTTTGTTATTGTTAATAGTATACGCAGCAAAGTGTACACAAACTTAGTTTCTAATCAATGGACCACGAGGAAAAGAAAGAAAATGCACAGCACTGTACATGTGTGGCTGCATTTCCTACTTGCACCTCTAGAAGGGAGGCACTCCTGGTTCAGAGAGGGACACTGAGACCAGGTGACTTGCCTAAGGTCACACAGTGAGAGTGGGCAGGTCACCATTCAAACCTCACTACTTTTTCAGTTAGAAACCACACTGCTTAGTGGCTCAGAAGAATGAATTTTTCTGAGTGAAATGACTCAGCCATTGGGAAATCTAAGTAGAAAAATTATCTGGACAGCTGGGACTGCTCAGCATCCTCAAGATGATTCATTTAGGCATCTGCTTTACTCCTTCCCATGTAAAACTTACTCCTTATCACAGAGATATTGTGAGGCCCAAATGAGATAACAAATGTGATGGTGAGTTTTATGGCTCTACTTGGCTAGACCAGTTATTTAGTCAAACACTAATCTCAGTGTTGATGGGAAGATATTTTATACATGTGGTTAACATCTACAATATCCAATCAGCTGGTTGGCCTTAAGAGCAAATACTGAGGTTACCCAGAGAAGAATTCTGCCTCCAGGCTACACTGATAACTCCTACTGAATTTCAGCCTAATAGCATGTCCCACAGATTCTGGACTTGCCTGTCCCTACAATCACTGCATCGAAATTTAAAGTGACAGTATAGACACTCAG
The DNA here is from genome assembly GCF_000296735.1 of Chrysochloris asiatica. Classification (NCBI taxonomy): domain Eukaryota; kingdom Metazoa; phylum Chordata; class Mammalia; order Afrosoricida; family Chrysochloridae; genus Chrysochloris; species Chrysochloris asiatica. The sequence goes on along the minus strand of NW_006408659.1, from coordinate 1,889,366 downwards.
CTGTTCCAGGAGCTACCATCTTGGGAAAGCATATCTAGATTGTATCAGGATTGATAGGATTAGGAGAGAACATCTTGATTGTATCTTGATGATATCAGGATTGTATCAAGATTGACATGGAAATTTAAAGAGACAGTATCAACATAAAACCAAACGGCCACCACTTGTCTGTCTGTCGTGCTGTGGTGGTTTGAGTTGCTGTGATTCTGAGGGCTCTGCCACCGGTATTGTAAATAACCAACAGGGTCACCCATGGTAGACAGGTTTCAGATGAGCTTCCAAACAAGACAGACTAGGAAGAAAGAGTGACAAACTACTTCCGAAT
>NW_006408659.1:1857647-1884286 GCF_000296735.1 Chrysochloris asiatica | reverse complement strand
TTTTTCAGCTTGAGAAATACTAAGCGTGTTTTTCACTTTTGATTTTCTAATTCTGAGTTTTTGAACATTTCATTTAATACTTGATTTTGCCTTCTTGAGCTACCCCTTGAAAACTTCTGTTCAGTGTTTTAACTTCCTCATTTCTTCCATTTTCTTTTAGCATCTTTGTACTGGATGGGAAATTTCAGAGTCTCTTCTGACATACATTTTGGTCTTTTCTTTCTTGTCTTCTTCATGACCTTTTACTTTCTTCCTGTATGATGTTCTTGATGTCGTTTCTCAGCTCTTCTGGTCTTTGGTCATTAGTGTCTAATGTATCAAATCTGTTTTTGAGATGGCCTCTAAATTCAGGTGGGATATGGTCAAGGTTGTACTTTGGTTCTTGTGGAGTGGAATTGTTTTCATTTTCTTCAGTTTTAGTCCAGAGTTCTTCAAATCTGAGATATCTTGAAAAAAAAGTCCTGGAAATCTGCTTTTAAAATGTCATAGCCCTAAAATTGCTATGGAACATAGCTCTCCTCTGCATACATTGGTTCACCAGGAGACCTATTGGTTCTGTTTTTCTAGAGCACCCTGATTAGTACAGCACCTGAGTAAACTATGATACACTCTAAAGAGCTTGTTAGAAGAGACAGAGGATGTAATTGACCAGGGCCCAAATTTAAGGAGTGCCTTGGGAAGCTATAATAATCACAGCTAAATTTAAGGCCATCAATACAAAGAAGTTGATAGACTTGAATGTGTGTTTCACTCTTGTTGATGCCAGTGGACCCTGTTTGAGTCACATTGGGATACCAAAGTAATAATACCCAAGGAGATGGTCAATCCAGTTATGAGGATAGTGAAGACATACAGTTGATGAGTATGATGAGATACACCCTTCTCTTCAAAGAGGTTTTGCAGCAATGAATCAGTCTTATGAAGTGGCAGGTGAGAAAAAATGTTTTGCTGGAGACATATGAAACCTGCAACCTGCAACCTTTGAACTCAGTTGTGTGTTTGGTGTGCTGGACTGTTTACAAATGATAATTTGCACATCTGCCACTACCAACTGCTCTGAAAGGGATCACATTGGTTAGAGCAGGGAAAATTGTAGAAGAAAATAAAAAAAATCATAAAAATGATCAGGCTTATGAGTTGAATAGAGTGTGGTGGAACCCCTGAGACTATGACCCTTAGTCACCCTTCAGGTCTGGAAGTGGTCTTTCCTCCATTACTCAATTTCCACCCAAGTAATAAACAGGGAAACAATAACATTAGTGAGGTATGCACACTGTAGAATACGAAATCACTTGAGATCAAAAGGGCAGCATTTACCCAAGAACAAAGTTCAGAAAGGTTAGGAAAGAAGGAAGAATGGAAACAAAACAGGAAGGAATTGGGACATGTGATGTTTCATTGTGGGAATCACAGTAAAAGACATGGAATAAAATGTGGATGAACTGTTGAATGGAAAACTCATCTCCTCTGTAAATCTTCACTTAGATTACAATAAAATGAAACAAAACAAAACAAACTGCATCCCTCAGAGGTTTATCTGAAACAGGGTCAATCCCAAACCACCATCTTAAATATAATTTATTTTCCCTGGAATTCATAATCTTTGAATTATTTGAAACTGGCTTAAAGGTTCTTCACTGGTCAACTCTCTCTGAGCCCTAGTCACTATCTGAAAAAAAATCACTGTTGACTCCTAACACTTTGGTTTTGAAATTCTAGAGCCAACTGGAATATGCTAGATGCTTTTCTACTTCTCCAGGGAGGAAAGCTGGTATGAGAGAATGATTTCTTAGTTCTTAGACAACTAAGTCTTAAATCTTGTTGCTGTTGTTCTTAAGTGCCATCAAGTCGGTTTTGACTCATAGTGACCCTATGTACAGTTTCCAAGGAGAAATGGGTGGGTTATAACTGCTGACCTTGTGGTTCAAACTGACCTTGTGGTCTAGTGCTTATCCTACAGCGCCACACTAGAACTCCAAGTCTTAGATCTTAATCAATCTTAAATTCAAATTCTGGTTCTGTCAATTGTCAAATGTGTGATCTTGAGCAAGAAGAGACTGTTTGTTCTCTCTGTGAATCGTACCTTTTTCAGACAGTCACATTAGCACCTACTTACACAGATAAGATAAAATATGAAGAACTTGACAGCATTGTCACTCTCCTTTCCCTTTTAGAACCCTCGGTTTCCTGGAAATCAAGTACAGATGTCATTTACAAAGGTGCTAGGATGGTGCTCAATCTTTAGTATACTTAAGAAATATATCTGGATGTCTAGCTAATTGTGGATTTCCTTCTAGTAGGTCTATAAAAGGAGTCCTGATGTGTCCCTGTAGGATAATCACTGTACCGCAAGGTCAGTTTCAACCACAAGGTAGGTGGTCATAACCCACCAGCCACTCCTTGGAAATGCTCTACAGGGTCCCTATGAATTGGAACCAACTTGACAGCACTTAACCACAACAAGAGGTCTGGGATAAGCAGCCCTGGTGGAACAGTGGTTAAAGCACTTGGCTGCTGGCCAGAAGATCAGCAGTTGATGAGAAAAAGGAGAAAGTGCAGTAATTTCATTCTGTAAAGACTTACAGCCTTGGAAACCCTGGGGGCAGTGCGACTCTATTCTGTAAGGTGTTATTCCTCAGAATTGACTTGATGGCAGTGGGTTTTGTTTTGTGTTGTCTTTTAGGTCTGGGGTGGAGTCGGAGATTTCACATTTCCATCAGCTCCCAGGTAATGTGTACTAGGCTGATCTTCAGGCTGCACTTTGAGTAGCAAGGGGTTAGATATTTTCCCACTCAATAAGGCCCTTATTAAATAACTATTAGAGGAAACTCTGGATGATCAGTTTAAGAATTTTGAAGTCCAAATTGTGTTCTTTAGCACAAAATTTCTTCTTGTGCTCTGGATCTACCCTGGCTTTGCAGGGCAAATCAATTGACGAGTTGACTGAAGAAAATTAGAAAACACAATGTGTTTCAGAGAAGTTATCCCTTAATAACTTATTAAGGATATGAAATAAAAATCAAAAGGCACCATGACAAAGGGAGAACTCTAAGAGACAAGAAGAGCTATCTGAAGCTCCCCAAAGGTAGGAGAAAGGTCCACCCTTAGAAACATTTGGAGGAACTGTTTGGTTTGTAAATCACATTTGCCTTATTCTTAAGTCCCTCCAGAATATTTGTTTGTACAAACTAAAATAATGTTATGTGTTTTCTTGGTGGGGTTGGATGAGGTGTGGTTGTGTGACCTGTGCCTACACCAGCAGGAATCTGCCAGTGAAGGTGTTGGCAATAACAGTTCAGCACTTTCATAAATGTCCCTTTGTTTTTAGATAGTCTACTATGACTCAGGGGCACTTAACAACAACAACAACTACAGACTGGGAGTACTGGTGTGTGCTGTAGAATAAACACTGAACTGTAAATTGCAAGGTCAGTGGTTCAAACCCACCAGCCACTCCACTGAAACCCCATACAGGTTGTTATGTGTCGGAACCCACTTGATAGCATTTAACAACAACAACTACAGAGTGAAACTTTCTAGGGACAGTAACGAACATTGCCTCAAATCAATGGAGGATCAGCAATCTATTCTATACCTACAAAGCTCTCCAATGTTTTCTTGCACTTGCTATCTCGATCCATGTCCAATTAAGGCACAATAAAGGATTCCTGGTGTGGCACTGTTGTGGTTGTTAAGTGCCGTCAAGTCAGTTCCAACCCAAGTCAGTTCTGACCCTGTATAGGGTTCCTGAGGAGCAGCTGGTGAGCTTGAACTGCCGACTTTGTGATTCAAACAGACTTTGCAGTCCAGCGCATTAACCCACAGCGCCAAACCAGAAGTTCAGTGTAGTGCTGTAGTATAAGCAAATTATATTATTTGTTACTTACACTTCATTCCCAGCAACTTGTTAATTTTATATCAAAGGGTATTAATGAGTTTCTGGAAGGCTGGGGTAATGCTAAATGAATGAATGGAACATACAGTGATGATTTATTACAGGTATTTTGAGGAATAGAAGAGAGGTATAGTCAAGCTTCATGACTCCAAAGTGCTTACAATTTAAGAAGAGTTCATACAGATTGTCACTGGAGCCTCATCCTGGCCAAGAATCATAGTAACAAAAAATACACACCTCTTGTCATCAAGGCAATTCTGACTCATAGTGACCTTATAGCACAAAGTTTCCAAGGCTAACCTCTTTATGGAAGCAGACAGATGTCGTCTGTGGAGCAGTTGTTCTGTTTGAAGCACTGACCTCAGTTTAGCAGCTTAGTGCTTAATTGCTGTACCACCAGGACTCCTTGGCAGAGAATAATAAATACCTTAATATATTCTCTAGGTAATAAAGACACTCACCTGGTATGAGTAACTATATCTGTCAAGGCACCGCCTTCTAAAAATTCCATGACTACCCAGAGTTCATCACTGACAAGATAGCTGTTGTACATGTCAACCACATTGTCATGGTGGTAATCCCGCATTATGACAACCTGGACAAAAAGGAAAGACAGCTTTTAAAATGGGAATGTGAAATTTGATATATATATATTCCTTTTCTTTTCTTTTTGTGGTCACACATTCATTGGTAGTACTATTGATTGGTTGGCAAGTACGGACTGTACAGAATGTATTCAGTAATCTATAGATAAAAAATGGCATCAAGGATAAGAAGTATACATAAAAGGAATCAAGTTAGTAAATTTGGGAGAAATTAAGCAGGCCCACTGGACATTAGAGAAAGAGAGACAAAAGGAGTTGGAGGGCAGAGAGAATTTTGGAAGTTTTGCATTCACAAAGGGAGGGTTAGCTCGTTGCCAAAGGGGAATACGATCAGATTCTTCAGAATGTACTCTCCATACCAATTGTTGATTACCGTGGCAAGAGTCCCCACTATAGGGCAATAGTCCCATAAGAAAATAATGTAAACCACTGTGGGGGCAGGGCCACATAAGGCCACTCAAGGCTTTCCTTGGGAGAAGGTCTGAGTTGTCAGACTCGACTCAAAACAATTTCTGCATACTTTTGAGAGAACATTCATGGATTTCTCTGAGAGTTAGGAGATGTGGCTTGTACATATTTGGCTAAAGACCAACAGAGTCTCATACTTTGGAAAACTGACTTGGTACATTTGGGATTTTCAGCTTTCCCATCCACACAAGATCATCTGTCTCCTCAAGACTCACATAAAACTATGAAAGGGCTGTTACTCAAAAATGCTTTGTGTTTCCTGGACACATGTTTCCCCATCCATGTGTGCTTTAGAATGTTCAGCTGATACGTACCATTAAGAGGCAAATACAAAGGTGAAAATACATGTATGACAAGCATAATGAAAAGGGTTGGTTATTTAATAAAGAGTGAGCCAAATGCACCATTTACCTCATTAAAAAGCAGTTCTCGTCTTTGTTGCTTTCGGAGGTCCATTTTCTTCACAGCCACTTGCTTCCCTGTGTGTTTCTCAGTGGCGATGCACACAATACCGGTTGACCCTTCCCCTATTTTGATGAAGTTGTCCAAGTATTCCCTGGGGTCTCCTGGGCTGACCACCAGTTGCAAGGCAGCCCGAAACTGTTCGTGGGACACCCTGGAGGGCTGCTGGTCTGAGGAGGAACTCCAGCTGGGTGGAGGGTAGGTACTGGATGAGATACTCAGAGAGCTCAGGTAAGAAGCTGTGGAGATGTACTGTGAACTGGTCTGCAGAGAGGGGTGGTGGTACAGAGTGGCTTTGTGGTACCCAGATGGGTACTGGTGGCTGCTTGGAGAGTAGCCCGCTTTGCTTTGACTTTGAGGTAGCTTGGTGGGGCCCCTGGGGTAGGTGTCAGACCCGGACAGTGGAGGGCTGAAAACCATCTGTGCCCGGTCATAGTCCACCTGTGAAGAATGACAGACTGGATTTGAATGTGGACTAGCCATTTGACAGTGAGTCAACCTACAGCTGGGTCAAACGACACTTACCTGGTGAGGTGACACGATCTCTCCTGCTATCATCATTTCTTGACCCTTCCAACCTCATCATCCAGCCTCTCCACACTTTCTTCCCTTGTCCCAAATAAATCTCCAGAAGTATACCAAGACCTCAACTTCAATGCAAATAGTGGCGCTTGTTGAGCATATTCATAGTTTAAAATTTATCACAAGGGGAGAAGTACTGAATACTTTATAGAGAAAATAATGACTCAAAATTAATGACCTGGTTATGAATGTTAGCAATTCCAAGAAGGACAGCCATTTCTCAACAGTTTAATGACTTTTCTGTTATTGTTTGCATTTTAAGAAAATTATATGGTGTAGGAGTCTTACCATGTCTGATTCTTTACCACATTGTTGGTAAAGAATTCAGCTGTCTTGTTGCTACTGAGGATCATTTTATGTATTATTTACCTATTGCTATAAAATGAAGATGAAATAAAATGTCTTTCCAGGAAAAATAGTCATTTTATTCATACAGCAAGCAGGGAGGGGCAAGTGGTAATATTTTAGATAGAGGCTTCAGGCAGGGTATCTCTGATGGAGTGACACATGAGATTTCTGAGTGAAGGGAGGGAGGAACCCTTTGAGGATCAGAAGGAACCGGCCTCCAGGAAGAGGGGACAGCAGGTGCAAAGCTTACAGTGTGGCTGGAGCAGAGCAGGATGAGCAAGGGCCAAACTGGAAGGAGATGAATTAGTTTGGTAAGAGAGAACTGAATCATGCAAAGACATTGACTGGATCTGATTCTTAGTTTCAACAGAAACCAATTAGAACATTTTGAAGATAAGAGTTGCATGGCCTGCCTTCAGTTAAGGCTTCCTTGGTCTGCTGTTTGAAGAACTGACTATAGTAGGGCAAGAGAGATGCAGAAAAACCAGTTATCCGATTCCTACAATAGGCACACTGGTGGCACAATGGTTAAGCTTTTGGCAGCTAATCATTGGGTCTGCGGGAGAAAAGACCTGGTGATCTGCTATGAAGTTTATAGCTTGGTAAACCCTCTTGGGGCAGTTCTTCTATGCCATGTAGGGTCACTATGTCTGTTTTTTTTTTATTGTATATTAATTCATTACACTATATATTAATTTATTAAGGTAGTAGCTCATATACAAAATATCTCTATATGTAAGGTGCCCTCAAAAAAGTTCATGGGAAAACTCCATTATCTTTTCATTTTCCATGAATTTTTTTTAAAAAAAGTTTTATTGTGAATTGAGTGATAGTTTACATGGGAGAACATTGGTTTTACATTCATCATTTCATTCCGATGATTCCAATCTCCTCTGTGCATCATCATTCAACAGTATTTACTTCTACTCTCTCTGTTGTTGTTTTTTAAATTTTATTACTGTGTGTAATGTGTGGGGGCGGTATACACAAAAACACTCAGGAATATATAGTCATTTAAACAACCAAAGGGCCCATTTTGTAAGACTGCCTTCTGGCCACCACCACCTGGCCACCAGCACACAACCTTTCTCTTTCCGTGAACCTAGGGTCCTCAACTGCTCTAACTCTCCTTGTCCTCATCTCTGCCTCCATCTCTGGGGTCACTGCTTCTCTGGATAGGGTCCCACATTCAGCTCATGTTCTTCTCCTTTGATAGTCCTAGAGTCCTCTGTTCCTGGTCTGTAACATTAACTACTCCCCTCTTTTTGTTACAAAACTTATACCTTTACAGTTGTGACAGTGGCAATTAGTCATGATAACAATTGCTCGCTATTGAATCATAAAATCTTATCCTCATCTCTTTTCACCAGACCAATCTAGACAAGATGAATACTATTCAATGGGGATTTTACCTTCTGCCATATATTCTGAAACTAAAGACCCTCTTAAAAACTTATAAGCCAGTCACTTCAAGCCTTTACAACACCCCCATTTTAGGTAGCCGATTTTTAAGTTGCCCATCCCTATCAGCCCTATATACAGAGGGGATAGGATTAGGATCACTACCAATGCTAGTCCAATTAAGTGATGACAGTGACTTGGTCAAAGCTGATAACAGCTGACATTGAGAAGAGTGGTCAAATTCAGTACAGATTTTGAAAGCAGGGACCTTATGGATTGATATGCATAATGTTAACAAAGGAAATGATGGTTCCACAGTTCAAAACCAGCGTTAAAAAGGTGTCAAAATGTTGCCAAATGGCCCCGTGTGTGTGTGCATGTATGCATGCATATATATGTCTGTATGTGTGTGTAATAAAGCAGAATCATTTCTAGCTGAGAACCACTGCTTTAAAAAAGGAAAGTGACATTGACAGAGATAGATATTGTAGGCGATGAATGGACATGACTGAGGCACCAACAGTGTCCACTACACCCAGCAAAGAGCCTCTATCACCCATGTGCACCACTTGGGCATGGGCCGTGACCAACCTATGTTTGCTATGTTCCTATTTTCTTGTTGGAGGATCGGGGATGGTGGTAGAATCCTTTGTTAAAGGACCTCATGCTTTACCTAGTCTTTTAGGGAGACATTTCAGAGTTGGGAAGACTTTTTCATGCTTTTGAACTCACATACCAAGGGGTCATAGTATTATGCATTCACACAAGGCAGCAGAGACCTATAAAAGGGAAAATATGTCCCCCTGTGTCTAAATGGCTTTTAAATAATTGTAAATACATGCAAATTTCTTACCAACTAAGAACAAATATAATTGAGAATAACCAAAATTGGCAAAGATGTGTGTAAAAGGGGAATTTCGTCAGTTTCTCAAGGGGACCCAGCAAACAGCATCCTAATCTGATTTAAAGAATGGGTTGAGATGATTTAGGGAAGGAAGAAGAGGAGGTCATGTTAAGCAGGGACAGAGGCATGGGAACCGGTGAAAGAATTATTAGATATGACATTAAACATGGGTTCTAGTAATCCCTCCCTAGAAGGGATCAGGAAGGAGCTCAGCCACTCCCGGAATGACTGAGGTCAGGGATGGGAGTATATTGTACAGAAGCTGTCACTTTTGTCTCCTTGCCCAGGGTAGACAGCACTAATTAAGCATCACACTATTTTCTGCAAGACTTTGACACAGCATACCCATGAGTACCGAGAAGGTATTAAAAAAAATTGTTGATTTTATTTCAATCTCCTTCTTAACAAGGTGGCTCAGGAAGTCTTTACCACTAATGCGTGGAATAGCATTTACTTGCCCTCCAAGAACCACAAGGATCGAAATCTGCTTTAATATTACAGCTACTGGCCACAAACCACATTTAAAACTATATGTGGCTAGTGACTATTGGCCCAGGTACCAGGCAGTGTAGGTACAGAATATATCCACTACTGCAGAAAGTTTTATCAGGTAGCACTGTTGTAAGTGATTAATTGCTTCTATGTAAGGAGCTCTGGTAGCGTAGTGGTTACGAATCGGGCTGTGAACCTTAAGGTCAGCGGTTTGAAACTACCAGCTGCTCTGCGGGAGAAAGATAAGGCTTTCTACTCCCGTAAAGATTTACACCCTCGGAAACCCTATACAGGGTCGCTATGGGTCAGAACCGACTCGAAGGCACTTAACAACAACAACAACAATGTAATACATTCATTTGTGAATTCATTCAGACCACAGATTAATATTTGAGCAGCTATATTGTGCTAGGAAGGAGCTCTGGTAGCGTAGTGGTTACAAATTGGGCTGTGAACCGCAAGGTCAGCAGTTCGAAACTACAAGCTGTTCCATGGGAGAAAGATGAGGCTTTCTGCTCCCGTAAAGATTTACAGCCTCGGAAACCCTGTACAGGGTCGCTGTGAGTCGGAACCGACTCCACAGTACATAACAGCAACAACAACAAATGTGCTAGGAGTCCTGGTGTGGCACTGTAGGATAAGTACTCGACCGCAAGGTCAGTTTGAACTGGAAGGTTGACAGTTCAGATCCACCAGTCACTCACTCTTTGCAAACCCTATACAGGATGTTATGGGTTGAAACTGACTAGATGGCACTTAACAACAATGTGCTAGGCACCGTTTCCAGTGCTTGGGATTAGAATCCAATAATAATCAAAATAGATGATATTTGACTCTATTGACCATCCCAGAATTTGCATTTAGATCATGGTACAGATGTTGGGTTTTGTTTGGGTGAGATGGGAGCCATTGCTGAGGAGACTTATGTGTCCTGATTCTCTTTGGCTTTGGGAGAAGAGTGAAAACAGGGATGCAAGTTAGGTTTCTGCACTCAATGTGGGCTGAGAGTATGGTAATTGCAGTAGATGGGGTGACAAATGGTGGGATCCAAAGAAGGGTCTGAAAATAGAGATGGCGATTTGCTGATGGATTGAATGAAAAGTCTGAAAGAAAGGAGTCAAACATGAGATACAAAGATTTTGGCTAAAAGATATAAAGAATACAGGGACAGGAGCCCTTGTGGAGTATGATAACCAAATTCCAAGGGAGCTCCCAATAATCCTGCCTCCTAGAGCTTATATCCTAGTGTAGTCCCCTCCTGCATTATATCAGACTGATTTGTTGTGGTCAATAGAATACAGTAGAAGTGATGGGGAAAAACTAGGTCATAAAAGACATTGTAGCTTCGTTGCTGTCTCTCTTGAATCACTCCCTCTGGATTCCCCCTGCTGTCATGTTTTGAGGACATTCAATCAGTTCTATGGAGAGGTCCATGTGGTTTGAAACTGAAGTCTCCTGCCAAGAACCTTCTGACCCCAATCATGTAAGCAGTCTTGGAATGGTATATTCCAGCTTCAATCAAGCGCTGAGGTAGTTGTAACTCTGAGTAATATCTTGACTGCAAACTCATGAGTGATCCAGGCAAGAATTGCCCAGTTACACGGGGGAAGGATTGCATGGAGGGGACTGTAACCATGGCAATGAGATGATATACGATGGAATGAATGTAAAAGTAATATTCTCCCATGTAAACTATCACATAATTCACAATAAATCATTAAAAAAAAAAAAAAAAAGAATTGCCCACCTGACCCGCAGAAATTGTGTGAAAGAATAGGTATTTGTAAGTGATTACTTTTTGGGATAGCTTGTTCAATAGCAATAGATAGATACCCAATGTTGTTCTTGTTGTTGAGTGCTGTTACGAGTCAGTTCTGACTCATAGGGACCCTGTAAAGGGTTTCCAAGGAGCAACTGGTACATTTGTACCTTGTAGTTAGCAGTCCAGTGCTTATCCTACAGTACCACATTAGGCCCCTGAGATAACTAATACATGGGAGAAAGCCAAGAGTTCTGTATTAGCCATGTTAAGTTTGTGAGAGTTGCTAGCCATTCATTTGGCAATGTTGCATGGACAATTGCACACATCCTGAGTTCATGGAAGAGATAAGTCTAAAGCTATTAATCTGAGAGTCATCAGTTTGGTAGTGGTGGTGGTTATGTGCCATGGAGTCAGTTCCAACCTTGAGGCTGTAATTCTTTATGGAAGCAGAAACCTCATCTTTCTCCCTTAGAGCAACTGGCAGATTCAAACTGTGGATTGCAGGCCAACTCGTCGTAACCCACTATGCGACCAGTTGGTATTAAAATCTATGATGCAGAATGTGTAAAAGAAAGTATAAGGACTCCAACATGTATAAAGTAGAAAGAAGATCTTGCTAAAAGAGGCAGAGAAGAAAACAAAGGGAGCTGTGTGTCGTGGAGTCCCATGAGGACAGTATTTCAAGAAGGAAGGAGTGACAAACTGTGGTAAATGCTACTGATAAGTGAAGTAGGATGGAGCATACTGCTCACTGGATCTGGCAATATGGCGGGTACTTGAAGCAGGCAGGTGTCTTGAGCTCCTGATCCATCACATCACACAGATGGAGGCCTACTATATCATATCAAGGAGCAAGGTCTGCACATAGTGAGCCTGCTACCATGGCAACATTCTCAGTTCTTCTGCACTGTTCATTGGCTCTGAGATGATTGTGCTGCCTGCTGCGCATGCTACCCATGCAGTCCTTCAGAGTCTTGTGAATTTCCTGATTCAGACAGCCTCAGAACCAACCTACAGAAACCAGGGTAACTGATAAGCCAGGGTGCTGCCCTGGTTGCAGAGTCTGTAAAAGTCATATGCAGGGTTGAATTCTGACTCTGTATGGCTTTAGTCAAATCAGTTAGTCTCTTTGAGCTTCAGCTTCTTATCTGCAAAACGAGGAAACCATTTTATTTTTCTTGCATGACTTTTGAGAAGCTTAACGAATGGCAACCTAGTCCAGCATTTAAAAGAGCAAACTCTGGGTTCGTAAATGTTTTTCTTGTCATATGTGAACTGTATGACGTTGGGCGAGTTGTTTTACTACCTCCTTTTTTTTTCCATCTATAGAATGGTCATAAAAATAACATCTCATTAGGTCATTATGAATTTTAAAGCACTAATTTTACATTTATTGAACAGTGGCTGGTAAATAAATATTGTTGTTGTTGTTAAGTGCTGTTGAGTCAGTTCTGACCAATTGGGACCTTGTATAAGGTTTCCAAGGAGCAGCTGGTTAGCTTGCACTGCTGACCTTGTGGCGCAAAGCAATTTTGCAGTCCAGCGAATTAATCCGCAGTACCACACAATAAATATTAGGTGCCTTATTATTATATAATCCTAGTACAATGCTTATTAAATAGAGTCCTGGTATGGTGCTGTGGGTTAATGCGCCAGACTGCAAAAAGCCATTTGAACTGCAAGGTCGGCGGTTCAAGCTCACCAGCTGCTCTTCAGAAACCCTATACAGTGTGCCATGGGTCAGAACTGACTCGACGGCACTTAACAACAACACACTTATTAAATAAATTATAACTACAATGTTGATTAAGTTGGATAGCATTTATGGAAGATATACAATGTGCTGTGGTGATGGTGTGCCATGGAGTTGGTTCTGACTCTTAGTAACCCTGCAGGGTGTTTCTGAGGTTGAAAGGAGCAGAAAGCCTCATATTTCTCCCATGTAACGGCTGGTAGTTTCAAACTGCTGACCCTGAGATTAGCATCCCAATTTGTAACCACTATGCTTCCAGAGCTCCTTATACAATGTGCTGGTGGTAAATACATTAATTCTCAAAACAACCAGGAAAGCTTTTTAATGGTAATACAACAAGCATTGTTTTATAATCAAAATGTTGTATTTAAAATCAACCTGATGTTTTTGGCCTCTGAGTTCCTGGATTTATGCTGTGGTGTTGTTGCTTCTGCTGCTAAGAGCTGTAGAGTTGGTTCTGACTCATAGTGTCCCTGTATAGGGTTTCGGAGGAGTAGCTGGTGAGTTTCAAGGCTGACCTTGTGGTTTAAAATGATGTTGCAATCCAGTGCGTTAACCTACAGTGCCACACCAAGTTACACAAGGAAAACTGTATGTGTGGAAGGAGATAAATATCAGAGCTAATCAGACATTTAGGTTCCCTGATTGATGCAAGTGGGTAAGCCCTCAAGGTACTAGTTGAAAAGTTTAAAAACCCATGTAGAGGTGACTTGGAAAACAGGCCTTGAGATCTGCTTCTGAAAGCACAGCTTTGAAAACTATGTCTATTCTGCAGACAAAGGGTGGCCAGGAGTTGGGATCGACTTGATGACAGCTAACAAGTTAGACAATTGGGTTCTTCCTTTAAATTAAGCTCCAGATTAGTCGAGTCCAGGCTAGTCCACAAAGCTAGGGTGTGATCAGGGTATCTATGACTTGTATGTTTGAAAGTGTATCCTGGGAGCCATCATATGCAATGCAAACTCTCATCTCCCCGCATCTTCTTTGAGGATGTGTTCTTGTACTTTAAGTGAATTCATTTCTCAGGAGCATTTATAGTTGATCTCTAAAGATATATTAAAATTACAAAAGCTGCATCCTATAGGACTTTGAAATGCTGCTTCACACCGCATACAAGAACCACTTTTCTTCCTTATCACCTGTCAGCAGAATGATCAGCATCCACACCAGCAGCAGGCATATGAATTTGAGACTGCTGTCTGCACAAAGGGACAATTTCCAGTTAAAGATGGAATGCAGACTTGTTTGCTGAGAGTGAAACATTTTTGAAATGAGGTCTTTGAGACAACATGGAGCTATTGTCTTTCATGGCTGCTGGTAAGAGATGGGATTGTTAAAAAAAGCCATCTATGAGGAGTACCATAATCACAGGAAACAATTTTCAGGATGAAACTCTGGATGAATTGACTGTTAGCCTAAGATGAAGGACTTGCCTTCCCTTTGGTATCCGGTATCCATCAGCTCCAGGAGAGGAGGTGAATTAGTTGTTGTCTTGGGACTGGACCATGATCCTCAGTTGGGTCTTAGTGACTGAACAGTGAGCTCCGTGATGGTGGTTATCACTGGCCCATGTTTTCAGGATAGCAAAATCATTTTATCGGTGAGTAGTGGTTATGAATCCGGCTGCAAACCGCAAGGTCAGCAGTTTGAAACTACCAGCTGTTACGCGGGAGAAAGATGAGGTTTTCTGCTCTCGTAAAGATTTACAGGCTCGGAAACCCAGTACAGGGTCGCTGTGAGTCAGAACTGACTCCATGGCACATAACCACCACCAACTACCAAATTGAGCCTTAGGGAGGTGAAGCTGCCCCAAAGGAATCCAAGGCAAAATGGTTCCATACTCCCATGAAGAATACATATCCCAAATCTTCTGCAGGCCCACTGGGAGGCTATCCAGATGCCCCAGCTGTTCCACACACTGGTACCACTGGTCTGCTTTCTTGCCTGCCTTGATATTTCTACCATAGTTATCATCTCATGGTCTTTATAAATCAAGGTTGAGTCACTTTCTTTCCTAAAACACATGGACATTTTACTGAGAGTCAATGTAAGTTCCTTCCATTAAGCGAGTGCTCCATTAGAAATCTAACCTTTTGGGAATACTAGTGTAATAATAATTATAATAATGATGTCCGATATTGATGGTGTCCTTTCTTTGTGCCTAGAATTCTTCTAGGAACTTAAGGTACATTATTTCATTAAATCTCAAATTTCTCAATGTGATGCTATTACTGTGTGCTGTCAAATCAGTTCTGACTCAAAATGACCCTGTACAGCAGGCATGGGGAACCTTTTTTCTGCTAAGATTGAAAATATCACTCGTGGCCCATACAAAATTATCAACTAAAAAGTTAGCCTGCTATATTTGGTCAAACATTTAATTATCTCACCCCAAAGGAGCTCTGATAGTGTAGTGGTTACGAATCGGGCTGTGAACAGCAAGGTCAGCAGTAAGAAACTACCAGCTGATCCGTGGGAGAAAGATGAGGCTTTCTGCTCCCATAAAGATTTACAGCCTCAGAAACCCTGTACAGGGTCGCTATGGGTCTGAACTGACTTGACGGCACTTAACAACAACAACAATGTGATAACTGGAGTCCTAGTGTAGTGCTATGGGTTAATGTGCTGGGCTATAAAGTTGGTTTGAACCACAAGGTTGGTGGTTCAAACTCCCCAGCCGCTCCTCAGAAACCCTATACAGGGTTGCTGTGGGTCGGAACCGACTTGACGGCACTTAACAACAACAACGACAACATGATGGCTGGAATTGTGTGGTTGCCCTGACAAGGCCACTCCAAGTGATTTCTCAAGTCTATACATCAGGGTTGGGGAACATATGGCCCAGGAAATCAGTTTGTAATTATTTAATCAGAAAGATTTCAATTAAATGATTAGAAATGTTCAAGAGCCATGATCTTGCGGTTACCAGTCTAGTTACAGATAAGGAGAATTTTTTTAGGCACAGGACTTTCAGTATATCATGGAGAGATCCTAAAGAAATAGAGCTGGAACTCAAATCCAGGCAGTGTCATTGTAGAACTTGGACCCTCAATAAATGCACGGAGATGTGCTTCAGTAATGAGAGGAGAATGTGGCTAAAGCAGTGGCAGGCTCAGTGTACAGTGATAACTAAGGGGATAAAGTCGGGTAGTGTGTTTCATTTGGGGCCCAGATGTCTGAACAGCCTGGAGCACAATGCAAGAATTAGGGCAGAAAATGATGGATGACAATGCCTGGAGTAGGGAGATGGAAGAGGAATTAGGGGATGAAAAAAACATATACTTGGTATAAAATGCACTCAAAGGAGTACTCATCATAGAAAATTGAATTTATTGCCTATGTACATAATTCAGTCTTTCCATTTTTGTTGTGGCCTGAGCAGAATATTGTTATAACCATGACTTTGAGCTCAAGTTTCTGTGAGGAGGCCCCCTCACCTTCCTACATGGCTCTTGAACTTTTCTCATGATTCAATATTCCTACTCTAAATTGCCTTTCCCATTACTTCCTAATTTTGGAAGTGGGTTGTTGTTGTTGTTAAGTGCCTTCGAGTCGGTTCCGACCCATAGCGACCCTGGACAGGGTTTCCGAGGGTGTAAATCCTTACGGGAGTAGAAAGCCTCATCTTTCTCCCGCGGAGCAGCTGGTAGTTTCGAACTGCTGACCTTATGGTTCGCAGCCTGATTCGTAACCACTACGCTACCAGAGCTCCTTAATTTTGGAAGTGGGTAGAAGAACATAAGTGACAGCTTTGTCCATATATACTATTATATGTGCCTTCATGCCTGTGCAGATGACTTTCCAAGGAGAAAGACTTAAAATATGAAACCATTTCTAGAAACTGATTTACCAATATACTGCTGTTGTTAAGTGCTATCTAGTCGGTTCTGACCCATATCAACCCTTTCCAAGGAGTGGCTGGTGGGTTTGAACTGCTGACCCTGTGGTTAACAGTCTAGTGCTTATCCTACAGTGCTATACCAGGACTTCAATTTACAAATATAGTATACAAAAAAAGGAACAAGTCTGGGACCCAGATGAATTGGATAATTCTCACCTTCTGTGTGGGAGACTTGGATTTGATTTCCAGTTGTCACTGGAAGCTTGCCTGTTGCTATTTTGTTGGAGTGCGCCCCGACTCAGACAAACTATGGAGAAAGGCATGGTGGTCTGCTTCCAAAAATCATCAGTGAAAAGTCTTTGGGTCACAAAGGAGCTGTACACAGAGTTGTGGGCAGCTAATACGTGGCACTCTGGAATAGCACTGGACTGCGAACCACAAGGTCTGTGGTTCAAAGCCACCAGCTGCTCCTTGGAAACCCTCTACGGGGTCACTATGAGTCAGAATTGACTTGGTGGCACTTAACAACAACAAAACAATATCATCATCATCAACAGCAATAACAATGTAGTATTGTATGTGAAGAATTCAGGGTCTAATCATTTAGTGAAACCATAATACAGAGAGGCTGGACCAGCAGAAGACACGGATAGTTAGTATATGAATCCAGTGTATCTTTCCTCATCTGTGCTTCCAAGCATTCCACAAGATTTGTTATCTCCTCTCACACACCTTATTGCCAAGGGCACAAGGGACGGGGAGCAGAGGTGGAAAGCTGCTGGGCAGGAGACAAAAAACAAAACAAAACAAAAACCAAGATACCACAAACGCTTCTTCCCCTTCTTTCTGAAGAAAGCAGTCTTGTGATTTTGCAAACAAGTAATTTCTTAGAAACAAGACCACGGTCTGCATACTTTCAAGAGGGATTTCCATGTGGCACGGTGTAATAAGAGAAGACTCAATCGTCACTTTGCAAATTATTATCCAGACTGTCAAACATCTTAGCTGCAGTTCTCTGAGGACACCAATTGTCACTGAAAATTAGATACATATCACAAAGGATTTTTCTCTGTAAGAATCTTTTAAAATACCAAAAGAAGTATATGCAGTCTTGAATTTCTCTTTTTGAAATGGTTAATGGTACACACTTTAAAAAAATGTTTTCTGACACCTTTTAGCACACCATAAAAATTAATTCCTAAAGAAATGTGCTGTGTTTCATGTCTCTACTCAAACTTGATAAAAAATAAGAACAGAATTAAAGGCTGTATCGTCTAGGAATAAATAGTCTCAGTTAACAACTCAGCTGGACCATCCTCTCCACAATGAGAGCTTCTCCAAGGGTAGGGTCAGACACAGGCATGTGATGTATCAAAATTATAAATAATTATAGCAATGAATTCATTTAATCAATCAATTTCACCAGTGGTACGCTGGGGTGGACAGGGCATAAAACTCCACAGAGCTATCAATTGCTACGATTACAGCTGGCTGTCAGCCAGGATTCCCTTGATCCATGTTAGTTAAATGCACATTAATCTGAATTTGGCAGAGTAATCAAGGACCTAACTGAACTGTGAAATTGAATTCTGCAGTAGAACATCATTGGACCATTTTATGCCAAGGCTGGAAAAGAAAGGCTTGCGGGTGGGGGCGGGGGCGGGGAAGGCGGAGGTGCGGGGAGAAAGGAAAGGAGGAAAAAAATCCTGCGGCAGTATCTATTTGTCACTGTGGCCTTCTGCACTGGTGACAGGGAGGCCGTGGCTGGATCCTGCTGGCAAGGGGGTGGGGAATGCTGAGTATCCCATGAAGGATGGAGAGTCTGTCTTTCCATATCCAACCGAGCTCCAGAGGGGGGAGGCAGCTGGTTCCAGCACTTGAATGTGATGCTCCAATACACCTTTTCAGAGCACAATAAAACAAAGAGAGCCTGCTCATCTCAAAAATGAAAAAGACTGGGTGCTGCTTGCTCAACATAAATCAAAACCTGTTGCTGTTTAGTCAATTCTGACTCATAGCATCTCTACCGGGCAGATTAGAATTGACCGCAGGGTTTCTTAGATGCTGATCTTGACAGAAGTAGACCATCACATCTTTGTTTCATGGCTCCGCTGGTGGGTTTGATCTGTTTCAGTTAGTAGATGAATGTGCCTAACTGCTGTATCACCAGAAATAAAACGGAATCACAGGCTCTAGTATCTGAGCAAGGAAAGGACATTTTAAATTATTCTAACTTAACTCAAAGGAAAATATAATAAGACCAGCCTTGTTTTTGTTTCTAGGAAAGGAAAATAAAAATGCCTATAAGAATTTTGGAAAGAATCACTAACCCCTGCTCTCTGCAGGGATATTTTAGAATGTGGCAATTAGTGGATGGAGTCCCTAAGTAATGCATACTGCTGTTGACTGCAAGGTTAGTGCTTTAAATCCCAGAGATTCCTTGTAAGAAAAGCCTGTCTGTCAGTCTACTTCCAACAGAATCGGCCACTACACTCTGAACACAGCTGTGGTCACTATGAATTGGAATCAACTCAGTGGCAACTGGGTTTTTATTAGGGGATGAAGATGCACTACATTGGTTGACTAAATCAAATATGTATTTGCTCTTGGTTACCCTTCCAGGAGAGTGTTGCAATTCCAATTCTCCTTGCTACCGACAGACAAGAAATGCCCACAAAGAGGATTTCTCCCTACTTGCCCTCAGGAGGGGTGGAAGGCCTGGCCTTGTGTGCACCTCTGTCCTCACGTTTCCAGCCTCTTAGCACTCTGGAAGTGTGGTTGCTGTCCTCAAATTTCCACCATGTCTTTTGGAGTCCAGGATGTTAGGGAAACTCTTCTATCTTCAATTGCACCCTAGTAAACACCGTAGTTGCTGCTCCTGCTGGAGGCAAAAGTAGCCCCGCCACGGTTAGTTTCTTCTGAATTACTTATTTTCATTTCCAAAAGGAGTAGCCCTATCTCATAGCCTATTATATTCACCCTTGACAGATGACAAAGACACACGATCTGCGCCTACATTCAATTTCAGTACAGGAAGCTACCAATGTGCAGTATTATGAGCAGGCCCCAGAGGGACCTAAACAATCAAGGTGCCTCTCCTGATGGTGCTGGTGCTGGGGGCCTGAGATGTAAGCTCAGTTCTGAATGCCAGATACTAGCTGGTTCTCTGAACTGCATGCATAGAAGAAAGCCTTTCACCATATGTGGTTTTTTTTTTTTTTGTTTTGTTTTTGTTTTTTTGCAAGGGCTTGCAATAATCATTACATTGGATTCCTATTTACACATGTTGGGATTTATACGTTATGACAGAAAGCTTGAGGAGTCGTATATTTCTCTACCTTACAAACCATATGGCAAATACACACAGAGAGTTTGGACAAGCAGCTGCTGACCTCTACCAATCAGTAAAGCCTAGTTCTATCAAGAAATGGATATATCTGCAATCAGCAGGCTCAAGTGTACGGCGATTTCAAGCTCCTTCCCCAGCCTTGAATTACTATATCCAATTAGTCCCCTGCAGTTGCTGCTCCAAACTCAAGTATCACAGCACCTATTCCTGACATTCATCTATTGTGTGACAGAGCAAATCACTCTAACCTGAGATCAGTCACCACCCATAGCTCTGTGCCTTTAGGACTGGTGTGTTGCCTCAGGACTTTGGAGGGAGCCAGGATGCAGCTCTAATTTATTTTGTTTTTAATTTAGCAACAGGGAACACTCACCCTAATGATCCAAACACAATTCACTGGAACCACAATAGCATCCACTTTGAAGATGTGTCCATTCATATGCAAGTCAACCCAACCCACTGCCAATGGAGTCAATTCCAACTCACAAAGGCCCTATATAGGGTTTCCTGAATTGTGTATCTTTGTGGGACCAGACAGCCTCAGCTATCTCCTACAGAGCAGCTGGGGTGTTGGAACTGCTGACCTTGCAGTTAGCAGCCCAACGTCTAACCCAAAGGATAATGGAATGTTTCCATCAAAAGAACAGATATGAGAGGTTATACAGAATCCTCTCTGCTATGAGTTTTAATGAACACCCTTAAAGAACTTACATTAAAAATATACATACAAAGGCAATAAACCCATTTTGTTATCAAATGCTTCTCACTTTTCGCTACACCTCCCACTCCCCTATGTCTTTTTTTCTTTCTCTGATTCTCAGATTTTTGCTGCAGTCCATCATGTTGTGCCATATTGTCAATCGGTAACCCATCTGGGTCCTAATGGTCTGAAATGGCTCTTCTGGGATCCACAGTAGGTAAGGAGCTACTGCTTTGTTCTTGGCGCTGTGGCTGAATCCAGGCATCAGTGCCACAAAGAATGTGAGTTACCCACAAAGGAGAATGGAGCATGGCTGTTGTCAGTGCTTTTTCCCTTTATCTTTCTAAGAAAAGCAAAATCATAGCTAAACAGTGAAAAACAATTACATGGTGACCCAACAAGGGAGGTCTGGGAAAGGGGCTCTATTTTTCTTACACTACCCTATCTCTACTCAAAACCCCTTAATATGTTGTCTGTTAGGGGTCACCCAGGCTTCATTCAGTACTGGTCACGTTTACTGCCTGGTGCAAAGGAAGTGGTGGTAGGTATAGTATTGAGGTTGTTTGAAAATGAATGGCAGTTCTTGCTTTCAGGCAGCTACATTTTCCAGTCTTTCTGAGTATTGGAGGCCTTGGGGTTTCTCTTCCATTCTAGAGAGTAGAGTGAGCACTGGGGTGGTAGGATGGGGACCTCAGATCACCTCAGTCTCTAAGGGTTGGCATGACCTGTAGAAAGTCACACAGCTGCTCTGGCCTTCCATGGCCACAACTCTCAAGTGAACACAGTCATACTATTAGCTGTACAAAATGGTTGTGGTGGCAAACTCAGAACTTAGAACTTGTTCTGATGTTGTGAACATACGTAAAAGATTAGACAGAGAGAACATTCTCCTGGCTGGCATTATCAGATATGGCAAACACATTTTTCCAACCAGAAAGATTCCTCGGAGTCAGGACCAACGCTTATTGAATACTTACCTGGGCCATGACCTTTCCATTTATTATTCCCATTTCATTTTCCTGACCAGTTTAAGTAGGTATTGAAATACTCTATTGTACAAATGAGGGAACTGAGACACAGATAAAACCATATAACTATATAAATACATGACATCAAGGAATCTTACTCTAGAACTTGTGCTTTCAGATGTCTTCTGCAAGGTCACACAGGAAGGACACTGAACGAAGAGCTTTAGAAATCTCTACTCTGAATGTTTCTTTGTAACTTGAGGTTCTGGCTTGTCCCCATAAATCACAGTCTGAATAACACTAAGGAACTTCTCACTGTCCTACCATAAACAGACAAAACGAACTGCTCTCCCTTTGCACCAAAATCCACTTGTAAAGTCATCGCTCATGGTGAGGAGTGCCTGCAAAATATAGGTCTGGACCAAGAGGTCTCATGTCCATCATTCTGTCCCTTGGTTTTCTTCTGTAGAAATTGGAATGTTTTGAAACCCATAGACTTTGGAGGCAGATGAACCTGGTTTTGAATTCTGACTCAAACTCTGAAGTTGTTTGACTGCATGTCCTTAGGAAAGTCTATAAAGATTTAACCTCTTTAAGTTAACTTCCTCACTGTAAAACAAAGATGCTCCTGACTTCTTTCAGAGTTTCTGTTAGAATTTAATGGGATAATGTTTGCAAAATATTTATTGCAGTGCCTGGAACAAAGTATAACACTCAGCATCGCAACACAGCCATCATTAGTCTATAGGCTAGGCACACAGCTATGTGCCTATTTCATTGTTAACTTAAAACCATATGAGGTAGGTATGCCCATTTTATTGATCAGAAAGTAGCAGCACAGAGGAGTTTAGTACCAATGTTAGGACTCAGATCAGGTAATGCCTCTCCAGAAATGACCTACTTACTTAACCACCAAAACGTGTTTGATAAATGGCAGCTCTGGAACAGTGGTGGCTCAGCTGGGGGAAAGTCTGCCCTCCATGGACTAGTTGGCAATGGCTGCAGACAGCTGAGGAAGGGGTACTATTTTTATTTATTGAGTAGAGGACAGGGGTGCTGCTAAATAGTCTACAATGCACAGGGCAGTCCCCATAGCAAGGAATTACTGAGCCCACCTGTCAGTAGTATCATGGTTGAGAAATCCTAATTGGAGTGAAACAAGGAGCTTGTTGTGAAGTATGTTGAGTGATTGGAACCCATGGAGTCTCTCCCTGTGCCACATAGAAAGATGAGAAGTAACCTGTGGGGAGGCACCCAATGTCAGGGGAAGGAGTTGAACCTGGAACCATATGGATTTAGAGTTGTACCCTGGCTTGCTATGAGCTCACTGACCAGATGGTTATGAGTCTATCAAAGCCCCTGATTACTCATCTGTACAAGACAAGGGGCCGCGATGCTCCAACTAAGCAGTGCATGTATCTGGCATACAGTGAGTGCCTAATGAGCTGGTGGGAATGTGATTATGTAGGGGGCTTCTCATTTGCTGGAGCCAAACGGAGGAATGGATGTGCTGGGCCAGAACCAACACACAGCTGTCTGGTCCCTTGGGAGCCCAGAATGAACAAAATCCAATAAAAGCTGACGTTGTTTCCAGTCAGTTTCCCTCCCTGTAAGGCAGAAGTCTGGTTGGCAGTGAAGGGTAAAAAGCACTCTCCCTGCACAGCCAGCAGTTTTATAGTTCTGTGTCAGGGAAGGTGCTTTCACGTTTGTTTGCTGTTTGCTAGGCGGTTTTTGCTTGACTTCATTTTCTCCCCAAAAGTCTCATGTGTTCAGCTCCAGCAAAAGATCTTTAAAAGCAGGGAGATGAATGTCAATATCTATAGATTTCATAACATCTTCAATTCTTGTCATACTAACAGGAACATTGTTGTTGTTGTTGTTGTTAAGTGCCGTCGAGTCGGTTCCCACCCATAGTGACCCTGTACAGGGTTTCCGAGGGTGTAAATCTTTACGGGAGTAGAAAGCCTCATCTTTCTCCCGCGGAGCAGCTGGTAGTTTCGAACCGCTGATCTTAAGGTTCGCAGCCCGATTCGTAACCACTACGCTACCAGAACATTAGGTAGATAATATTGGTGCATTTTTACACTGTTGGTTAACATCGGTATTGTTTCATCTATTTCTTCAGGACAACATGCAAGTTAGTGTCAAACACACACATACACTCCATTTCCTTGTTATTATTGGGATGTGAACATCATCCACCACCCTCTAGAATTTTCCAGGAGGCAAAGCCAAACGATCTGAGTCGTGATTGCTATTTCTTCCCTTAGCAGGCAATCCAAATGTGATTGGGTAGATTTTTAAGAGTACAGTTCTAAAGACACCTAAGGCTTTTTAGGGAGATGTTATATTTTTAATCAAGTAAGCATTTAATTACTAACATGCCATCCACCTCCGGACCTCCCACTAAACCTGCTTGTGAATTTCTCATGGCTTCCTGAGAACAAAGAGCAATGATTTGCCTCTTTAAAGTACTGATTATCAGGGTTGACAAACTCTCTCCCTAGAAGTTCCCACTGGTAGATATGCTGTTATGTTATTTTTTATTTCCCCTGAGCTACAGTAGTTTCTGGGTTTGATAAAGTCAGATTTCGGGACACTCTGCCTTATATTTGAAGGTATGTGATGCTGTGGGATAAGCACTGACCACAAGGTCGCTTTGAACCACATGGTGGGCAGTTCAAACTCACCAGCTGCTCGTCAGAAACCCTATACAAGGTCGATATGTGTAGAAACTGACTTGAGGGCACTTAACAGCAGGAAGATGGAGTCAACGAGGAATGAAGTAAATTACCCTCTTCTTTTCTCCCTCTCTCCCTCCTTCCTCTCTGTTTACCTGTCTGCCTTCTTTTTGCCCTCTTTCCTCTTTCTCCTTCCTTTCCCTCTTCCACCTAACTTATAGTTCTGATAGCTGCAGGAAACTCTCGTAGCTTGTACTGGCAAATGAAGTTGAATCCCAGAAATAACATTTACCTCTGGTAGTGTAGTGCTTACAAATCGGGCTGCGAATCTCAAGGTCAGCAGTTTGAAACTACCAGCTGCTCCGCAGGAGAAAGATGAGGCGTTCTGCTCCCGTAAAGATTAACAGCCTCGGAAACCCTGTGCAGGGTCGCAATGAGTTGGAACTGATTCCATGGTACATAACAACAACAACAGTGCACACTGGACTGATAACCACAAGACAAGCAGTCTGAATCTACCAGAGATTCTGGAGAGAAACATGAGGCTTTCTGTTCCTGTAAAGATTTATGGTCTTAGAAACCCTGTACAGGGCCACAATGAGTCAGAACTGACTCTATGGCACATAAGCACCATCACCGTATAATAGAAAATTACTGGGCTGAGACGAATGAATACCATACCTGGATTCTTTTCTTTGTTTTGCAGCCAACTAACAAACAGTAAGTGACTCTCGGGACGTTAATTTCCCTTTCTGTAAAATGGGCAGATGATGACTGGTGGTACTATCAATCAACCCCACAAATTCTAGGGATTAGGCTCATAAAATAAATGAACGAAGCGGGCTGGGAAGGGCCTGAGCTAAACTGGAGAGCCATGGTTCTGCTAGTGGCAGCGGTCTTCACCTTAGTAGATTTCGTCTTCACCTTAGTAGATTTTGTCTTCACTTTAGTAGATTTTGTTTTCAATGCTTTGTGGAATATGGAGTCCTCATGTGGTGCTGTAGGATCAGCACTGGACTGCTGACCATAGGTCAGCATTTTAAACCCACCAGCTGCTCCTTGGAAACCCAGGATCATTATGAGTCGGAACCGAGAAACCCAGAAGTCCAGATTTCCTTGTGAAATCTCTTAATTTGCCTGGAAGCTAGGAATGAATAGCAATGGGCTCAGCCAAATATGTGCGTAAGCCAGCTAGAGGGCCAGGACCGAAACACTGCAGCCAGTGGGCAGAATTTTGCCCATGATCATTCCATGACTACACTCCTTACTTAGTGCAGGTGTTCAAATAAACTCCAAAATACCCAGCTTCTTTACTCTTAGCTAAAACAATCCCCAATGGCCAAAGTCGTAACTAGATTTAGCTGTTGTTGTTAAGAACCATCGAATCAGTTCTGACCCACAGAGACCCTGTATAGGGTTGCCGAGGAGCAGCTGGAAGAATGTGTTAATTCACTTTATTCTAGAATGTTGAGGGGTTCCCTTCATCATGGGACTCAGTGATATACATAGGAAATCGAATAAATGCTTTCATACTTCACCATACATTGCTACTATACAATTGGTTAATTAGATAGAATTTTAACGATTACCTTAATGGGAACACAGGAAGCGAAGGCAGTCTACTAACCTGACTAGTTAACATAGTGTGGGGAGGGTATTGAAAACATTCTCAACATTTGACTCTTAGCTGGAGATGTCTATAGCTGTTTCACTTTCATAGTCAGCTTAGCAAGCCTGCTGATGTTCATCCGCTTTATTGATTGTAGATGGTCAATATTTTTCTTTTACATATAATTTCTCACAAACCCAATCTAAATATCTGCAGACTCATCCATCAAGCCGTTGAGGAGACAGCATATGGCACAAGTGTACACAATGCTGTGCTTGGGAGTCTGTCCCTCTCACACCTGATTGGAGACTACCATGTAACCCATAACCCATCACCAACTGTGTATTTTCAGTTTTGCTGTACAAATGAGGTAGCAGACACATTCCTAAGCCATCATGGAAGGGGTGGGGTGGGGTGGGTGGCTTACACACTCTTCTTTGATATTTTCCAGAAATTTTAGGCTTTCTTGGAAAAAGCTGCGCTTTTATGTTCAGTAGCTTCTGCTACAGTGGTTCTCAAACTTTATTATATCATTGTTGTTAAGTGTCGTTGAGTTGGTTCCAACTCACAGTGACTCCATGTGTGTGTATAAGGTTTCAGAGGAGCGGCTGGTGGGTTTGAATTGCCAACTTTGCAGTTAGTAGTCCAGTGCTTATCCTATAGCATCACACCAGGTATATCACGGAGCAGTCAAATTTCAAAGCACAATTTCAGCAGCTAACAATTTTCTTAAAAATCACTGATAGAGAAATGAAAATTCAACACAGAACAAGAAGCAGATGAAGGAAAAAGACAATCCAAAATCCAGATACTACCCAT
>NW_006408659.1:1840977-1856450 GCF_000296735.1 Chrysochloris asiatica | reverse complement strand
ATCCTTAAATGTCATAAAAGACAATCCATCACAAAAACAGTACAAAAAGCAGTCAACATAAAGAACGGTCCTTTGAAATGAATAAAATGAACCTTTTCCAAAACTTACCACATTATCCAGATTTTTGTTTTTTCCAGAGTTTGGTCTCTGCCAAATGTAGCAAGAGTCCAGACTGCAGGGTCCACTGTATTACTCCTCTTATGGTCTAGGATTACATATTCTTTAACAGAGAACTCAGCACTATACAATAGCATCATATTGATAATTAGTATATCAGAATATCTTTGAGACAAGAACATTTTCTTTGCTATTTTTTCAGAAATCTTGTAAGAGACCCCAAATATCAGATTTTTATTTTCATGAATAATTGTGCCTTGCCCTAAATTGCTCAGTATGGACTGTCACATGCTAGACAAACAAGCAGAGGTTTGTCACACACTAGAGGGAAAGGAAGAGTGGACTTTACCTTGGGAATGCACGTTGTGGGCTCAGATAGGCGAGGGTAGGTGTATGAGTTGTACGCGTGTCCTTGGGGGTGGGTCTTAAATGCACTTGTTCCAAAGGGCATCATGGGCTCCTGGAGTCCTGAGCCTGATCGGGACCTCTGCCGCATGGCTGGCTGAGGGCTGGTCTGGTGCAGGTACGATGACTTGGGCCTCCTGTCATAGTCATCCAGGCTGGGTCCCCACTCACTTTCGCTGTACGCCAGGCTCTCTTTGGAGCACCTGCTGGTCCCTGCAGTTCTGGAAGGAGTGAATTGTTGGAACGGGTCTCGGTAGTCTAATGGGGAGCTACTCGAGGCTCTCTGGTAGTCCCACTTGAGGTCCCCGTATTCACTGGGTTTGCTCAGTGAGTCTAAGTGTGTGTGGTAATCGCCAGGGAATCTGCAAACCGTGGATCTCAAAGGCTTCATTTCGGAGTAGAAGGCCTCGCCGCGCTTCGTTTTCATCACGTGCCCATTTTGCTTGGCTCCGTGGCTGCCTTTATAATATGGATCCAGATCGTCCCCATAGAGGCCCTTGTCTCTGTACTTGTCCGTGCTGTAGTCGGTAGTAGTGTCCGACTCACTGGAATACTGGGAGAAGGTGATGAAGCCATTTTCTCCTGAACGGCGGGGGCCATGGCTGGAGGCTCCCTGGTCCGGGGTGGGTGGGCTTTCTTTCCTCAGGGAGTTGGAACGTGTCACCGAGATGTTGTCGAAATCCTCCAGCAGGCCGTTGATGGAGGTTTCCTTGCAGGATTTGTTTCCTCTAACGATTGTCTGAGAATATTAAAGGGAAAGACTTTTAAAAGAGAGCATTTCATGCTTTTAAATTGATGGCAGAATTCTACCCCCAGAATATCCAATTTAAACTACACAAGAAAATAAACCCCAGGGAGTATTTTATAATAAATTTAAAGTTTGTGATCGATTTTAGTGGCAAAAGAAATAAAATGTTAACTGGTATCTCCAACAGCAAAATGTCCCTCACCTATCTGAGACTAGACATCAAGCAAATGTCATAGAGCTACATAGAAGGCTATTTAAAATGCTTATAGTGCATTTTAAGGAGCTCTGGTAGCATACAGGTTACGAATCGGGCTGTGAACCTCAAGGTCAGCAGTTGGAAACTACCAGCTGTTCCACGGGAGAAAGATGAGACTTTCTGCTCCCGTAAAGATTTACAGCCTCAGAAACCATGTACAGGCTTGCTATGAGTCGGTTCTGACTCCAAGGCACATAACCACCACCACCATAGTGCATTTTCCTTGCCAGTTTATGGGAAATCCCTGCCCCTGTCCTTTCACCTTAATTGTCTAAGCATGTGCTGAAGACTATATAATTTTAACAGACTATAACTATTTGTGTATAAACAGCATCGTGTTATTCTTTTAGATGCACTATCTAAATGTTTTCCAAACTCAGGAAAAGCAAGTCACCTGAATATAATCACCTGACTATTTACAGTCTAACCAGAAATTATATGTATATATATATGTATTTCCCCCTTTCTGGAAGACATATAAACAATGGAGTTTACCAGGTTTAATAGAAGAGGATGTTACTTTCTGAAACTGTGAATAACAAAAAAATAGAGAGTCCTTGTATGATTTAATTTGTGATCACATCTGATATTAAACATACAAGGGGGCTTCAAAAGGTGTGTGGAAATGGAGTTAAAAAGATAATGGAAAATTTCCACCAAATTAAAAAAAAATCTAATATGGTCACATTTTTTGCACCTCATCATTGCTGAATATTGCATTAATGATCACCTAGTTGTACTTGGTTCTTGGTGACAAGTTGCCAAGCGCAAATGTTCCCTTTAATGAATGAACCTAAATAACTCCAGAATACCAGGAACAGAAAGAAGTCACACACCATTTACAAAGCCAGTCAGCTTCAGCTGACAAAGACAAGGTTTGCAGCAGAATATGATGGGGGTGGATAAGAGAAGAACAAAGTATTGTGACTTCAGACTTTCAGGATTTTAAGAGAAAAATACTTTGAGCCCAAGCCATAACAGTATAATACAAGGTTTTAAACTAGAGGAAAAAGTCAAAGTTGTCCTGGAGCACAGGTTTCATAGATCAATGCTTTCCACAGCAAAAACCCGAGTAAGATGCTAATCGAATAGGAGGACACTGGGTGACGGGTATATGGGAATTCTTTGTACTTTCTTTGCAACTTTCCTTTTAAGTCTAAAACTATTCTAAAATAAAAAGCTTATATATTTATATAGGCCAAGAATATTAGCCCAGTAGTGTTTCAGGGCTAAAACAGTAATAAAAGCTTTTATCTGTGAAGAATTTGAAAATCATTGATCTATAATTCAGTTTCTCAGAGTTTCCTTGTTTTTGATAACAATTAATATATATATATGTATGGAGTTCTGGTAGCATAGTGCTTACGAATCAGGCTGTGAACCACAAGGTCAGCAGTTTGAAACTATCAGCTGTTCTGCAGGAGAAAGATGAGGCTTTCTGCTTCTGTAAACATTTACAGCCTCAGAAACCCTGTACAGGGTCGCTATGAGTTGGAATTGACTCCACAGCACATAACAACAATTATATATATATATGGAGTCCTGGTATAGCACTGTAGTATAAGCACTGGAATATAAGGTTGGTTTGAGCCATAAGGTTGTCGATTCAAACCCAAAAGCTTCTCCTTGGAAACCCTATGCAGGGTCATTATGAGTCAAAATGGACTCAAGGACATTTAAGAAAAACAATATAAAACGAAATGAAATGTAAATGTTTATTTGTTGTTGTTGTTGTTAAGTGCTGTCAAGTCGGTTCTGACCCATAGTGACCCTGTATAGGGTTTCTGAGCAGCGACTGGTGAGCTTGAACCTCTGACCTTGTGGTTGAAACCAACTTTATAGTCCAGCACATTAACCCACAGTGCCACACCAGGACTCCTAGACATAAGTTAATACTGATGTCTTTGAATATAATCTAATTGTTGTTGTTAAGTACCATGGAGTAGGTTCTGACTCATAGTGACCGTGTACAGGGTTTCTGAGGCTGCAAATCTTTATGGGAGCAGAAAGCCTCATATTTCTCCCGCGGAACAGCTGGTAGTTTCAAATTGTCGACCTTGAGGTTAGCAGCCCGATTCATAACCACTATGCTACCAGAGTCTAGTATTACATAGTTAATTCTAGCCTCCTCCTGTTAATTTATCTGTAACTTCCCTCTTCAGCAATGAGAAAAGTTGATCTTACCATCTGCCACTTGTTTGTTCAATCCCAGTTATACTGTAGGATAAACACTCAACCATCAGGTCAGTTTGAACTGTAAGGTCAGTGGTTCACACTCACCAGTAGCTCCTTGGAAACCATATGCAGAGTCGCTATGGGTTGTAACCAATTTGACAATACTTAATGCTGTCTACCTTGTGACTATTTCATCATTATACTTTGGAAACAGATAACTTGTAGCCTAGATTTCAGAGGTTTAAGATGAAATGAATTTTACTCTAAGGTGACCTAAAGTCTCACCTATATTTGATACAGATGATTCAGAAGATGAGATTTTGGACTTGGAGTTGATTTAAGACTTTTGGAATAATGTGATGAAGCAAATGTATTTTGCATGGAACAAGGGCATGGGTTTTGAGGAGTCAAAGGGTGGAATGTTACAGAACAAACTGCATCCCTTAAAATATGTGTGGTAAATTATCATTTGAGAATGGGTTGTAGATGTTAATGAGGCAGGACTATTATAAATTTTATGTTGAGCCAATTTCTTTTTAGATATAAAAGAGATTAAAAGTAAATTAGGAAACAGAGATGGAGGAAGAGGTGCCAAGTCCCATAAAAACCACTCAAGAACAGAAGCCAAACGATACAAGGATCTTACTCAAGAGCTGACAGAGAGCAAGACTTCGCCTAGATTTGAATTTTTAGCCTCCTAACGATGATGCTGCAGGATAGTGCACTGGACTGCAAAGTCGGTTTGAACTGCAAGGTCAACGGTTTAAACTCACCAGCCGCTCCTTGGAAACCCTATACAGGGTCACTATGAGTTGAAATCGACTCGACAGCACTTAACAACAACACCAAAACTATGAGAAAACAAACTTCTGTTTGTTAAGCCATCCACTTGGCGTATTTCTATTACAGCATCATTAGATAATTAAGACAATTAGGTTAAACATATATACACATTATTTAAAAATCATTTGTTGTTATACTTGGCTGTTTAACATTTTCCCATTTCAAATGAAGTTGAAATATTTCTTATGTTTAACCAAAATAAAAATTTAACCAAATGTTTAACCAAAATAACAAACTTCACTATTTTGGACTATAAAAATGTCATCATTTTATTACACCCACTTTTCAACATCATGATTTTACCATATGCTCTAAACCTTGCTGTTATTAAGTGCCATCGAGTCAGTTCTGACTCATAGAGACCCTCTGTCGGGTTTCTGAATGGAGTCATGGTGTGGTGCTGTGGGATAATGCACTGGACCACAAGGTTGGTTTGAAACGCAAGGTTGGTGGTTCAAATTCACCAGCCACTCCTTGGAAACCTTATATAGTGTAGTTATGAGTTGGAACTGATTCGAAGCCACTTAACAACATCAACAACTTAGGGTTTCCGAAGCTGTACATCTTTTAGGAGCAGAAAGCCTTATGGTTCTCTTGTGGTGCAGCTGGTGGACTTGAACCATCAACTTTGTGGTTTGTAGTCCGGTGCTTATCCTTTAGTGCTTATCCTTTAGAATCCCCCTGATCCCCCTGTACACTTTAGTTATATATAAATATAAGCTGAGCATCATGAAAGTGACAATCATGAAGCTAGTGTAGGATTTATCCTCATTTTGTTCTGTTATACATAAGGTCACTATGAATTGGAGGTGATTTGACGCTAACAAACAATAACAACCATGAAAGTGAAGTTGTGCTTGCTGACATTGCAGTTGACTTCATAAGAATAACTGTCTGTTAAAACAAAACAAAACCTATAACTCAAAGAAATTAAAATTAAACTCAGACATGGCCTTTTTTATATGTTGTATTTTTAGGCATTTGATAATGTTTGTAAATGGTGTAAATATATTCACAATTAAAATGAAACATACACTTTCTCTCCTTCAATAAAGATGATAAATTCAGTATTAACAAGCAGGAACTTATATTAAAAATAAGTTGTTGACTTATTTCCTCCCATCACCACCACCAACCCCCCTCCCCCAAAAAAAAGAAAGAAAAGGAAAAGAAGATATAATAACCTGATTTAATCAAGAAAATATTTAAACTACAATGGAGTCAACATTCAGTATTTTTTTCACTGGTTTAATTTCATGGTAAAACAATAATAATGAAATCTGAATATGTAGAATTTTACAACTTGGTTTAACCAGGCTTTGAAACAGAAGAGTCACTATTTATTATTGTCAGGATCAGATGTTTATTAAAGCAAAAGATTGTGGTGTTTTATAGAGATCAATAACACAATGACTTCGAGAGTATCAGTGGACTTTATGCTGCAGAACAACCATTAAATATCAACGCAACCCAATCTCTTTGAATTTGAAGCTGTGCCTCTCATTGTCTTTCGATTGTGGCCTGGGCCATCTCAGTGTCTACTCTGGTTCCCGGTGACAGGGGCCATATTTCATGTTGTTCCTCCAGTGGGCTGTCTGCCTGTGATAAGCTATAATGGATCTGTCTGTAAGAACAGCTGTCTCCCCTTGTTCCCGAGAAGAGATGAAAAAATGCCTCTTCTCTCACATATTGTATTAACCTTGACAATAATGAAGTGTGTAATTAACAGCTTTGCCCTAATAAGATCTCACATTTCTTGTTTAGAATAAAAGTCTCTGTTATGCTCCTTAAGAATGTATTTTGTTTTGTCTTCCTGGGTAAAATGTTTCTTAGGAGGCCAAAGTTAAATATTCTCATGATTCAAATATAAACCAAAGACTGACTCTCTCTCCTTTAAACAGCCTATTGACATTCTTACTTGGTATGCAGTGAACCAGTTCCCTTGTTTTTGTTTGTTTGTTTGTTAATTGAGGTAAAAGAAATACATATTTAAAAGCATTTGTCATTTCAACACTTTGGTCTATACCATTTAGTGATGCTGATTACATTCACTGTTGAGAAATTTTTCTACCATGGTTACCAGAAATGCTTAAGCAATGATTCTCCCTTTCCCCCTCTCTCCCATCCCAGTTGTTGTTGCTAAGTGCCATCGAGTCAGTTCTGACTGATAGCAACCCTGTAGGGCTTCTGAGAAGAGGCTAGTGGATTTGAACCACTGACTTTGTGGTTATCAGTCCAGTGCTTATCCTACATCACCACACTATTACTCCCTGGTAATCACTAATAATTTTAGTCTCTATGCATTTGTAAAATACTAGATATTTCATGTAAGTGGGTAAAACAATATTTGTTCTTTTGTGTCTGACTTACTTCACTTAACACAATATTTTCCAAGTTCATCCATGTGATACCCCGTATCAGAACTTCATTTTTCTTTTTGGTTAAATAATACTACACTCTGGTAGCACAGTGGTTACGAATCGGGCTGTGAACCTCAAGGTCGGTAGTTCGAAACTACCAGTTGTTCCGCGGGAGAAAAATGAGGCTTTCTGCTCCCATAGTCAGAACTGACTCCATGGCACATAACAACAACAACAACAACAAATACTGCACTGTGTGTGTATACCACCTGTTGTTTATCCATTCATCTGATGATAAACATTTAGGCTGTTTCCACTTTTTGGCTATTCTGAAGAGGGTTACGATGAATATTGTGTGGACATGTATTTGCTTGGACTCCTGCTTTAAATTCTTTTGAGTATACATGTAAGAGCAGAATTGCTGGGTCATAGGATAATTCTAGGTTAACTTTCTGGGAAACATGAAACTATTTCCACAGTGGCTGTGCCGTTTTAAATGTCTACCAGCAATGAATGAGGGTTCAGTTTCTTCATATCTTTGCAAACATCTGTTATGTATTCTTTTTGTTTTTAACGGTAGTAGCTATTCTAGTAGGGGTGCATTGGTAACTTAATGTGGTTTTGATTTGCATCTAATGACTGAATTGTAGAAGTTCTTTGCACATTCTGAGTATTTAATCCTCATCTGTTATAGTTGTTGCTAAGTGCCATCAAGTCAGTTCTGACTCATAGTGATCCTGTTTCCAAGGAGTGGCTGGTGGGTTTGAATTGCCAGCCTTTCAGTTAGTAGGCCAGTGCTTGTCATTCAGCACTACACCAGGCCTCCTATCTAGCATATTGTTGTTGTTGTTGTTATTAAGTGCCATCAAGTCAGTTATGACTCATAGTGACCCTGTATAGGGTTTCCGAAGAGCGGCTGGTGAGTTTGAACTGTTGACCTTCTCTTCACATTGGTGATAAAAGCCCTTTGGTGATGAAAACATTGATTTTGAAGTCCAATTGATTTTGTCATATGTTGCTGTTGCTTTCGGTGTCATATCTAAAATTTCATTGTTAAAAATTAGGTTTTATGGTTTTAGTTTCTACACTTAGGTCTTTGATCCAATTTGAGTTCGTTTTCATATATGGTGTAAAGTTAGGGTTCTGGAGCATTCTTTTGTGTATGGAAATCCAGTTGTTATAGTATCACTTAGTGAAGAGACTATTTTTCCTCATTGGTTGGACTTTGCCCTCTTTTTGAAAATCAATTGACCATAGGTATATGGGCTTATAACTGGGTTCCCAATTCCACTCCTTTGTTCTATGTCTGTCATTATACCAATTTTGATTATTATAGCTTTATATTTTGAGATCAGGAAGTGAGAGTCCTCTTACTTGGTTCTTCTTTTTCAAGATTGCTTTGACTATCATGCAGTTCCATGTAAATTTGAGGACTAGATTTAAGAAGCCTGTTGATATGTCGATGGGTATGTTGTGGTATCACAACACCACTCTGAGGTTTGTTGTTGTTAAGTGCCATTGAATTGGTTCCAACTCATAGTGACCCTGTATGGGGTTTCCAAGGAGTGGCTGGTGAATTTGAACCGCCAACTTTGAGGTTCAAACTGACTTTGCAATCCAGTGCATTATCCCACTGCACCACTCTGAAGTAGATGGCACAATTACCCCCTTTTCACAAAGGAGGAAAATGAGGCTAGGAAAGGTCAAATAACTTTCCCAATATCAGTGCTACTGGTAGGTGGAAGACCCAGTGTTTGAAAGCAATACCTACTCTTACTGATTACAAATACTGCCTCTTGATATAATATAAAAACACAGTAAGCCCATCAACTTTAAGTCTGAGGGGGTAGCAAGGATACAAAAACATACGAGGTCAGGCTTTACCTGCTATGTGATATAATGAAAGGAATCTAAACATATACTTTGGTGAAGCAATATAAAATATTTTTAGAAACAAAACTTTTAAAGAAGGGTGTTTAAAATTTAGAACTATGGAAATTTGGGAAAAGCAAATAGACTGTTCTTAGACATAATTAGCCTTCATAGCAATTCTAAAATTCTGTCACTATAATAAAAGAAACATCTTGTTACATCATATTTCCTCAAGATTCAGACATTTAAAATGTAATAACTATCAAAGTCTACAAGTAAATTGACACCATCAGAAAAACAAACCACATGATTAAATGATGCTTGAAATATTGCTAATACGCAACGCTAAGTGTCAAAATTATTTTCTTTTCTCTTTATATAAAGAATCACAAAGCACATTTCTTTTAAATTCAGTCAACTAAATTTTGAGTATAATTCAAGTGTCCCAAAGTTAAATTGCTGTTGTCCTTTTTTAGCTTGACATTTCAAGCAATTTTTATATATGTGAATATTATCTCCTCAGGACATAGTAAATATGAGGAAACTTGTTGATCTGGATATAAATAACATTTTAAAATATAAAACTGATTCTGTAGCTATGTTATGTCATATTTCAGAAATTGATTGACTTTACACTCCAAGGAAAAAGTATGCCCCTGTGGGAAAATTAGTAGAGAAAAGCTGGGTTCCAAATCTCCCAAACATTTCAGAAATATGAAACTTCCAAGATTACTAGAGATTACCAAACATTTCTACTTACTAGTTAGCCATTTGTCTTTGGCAATCTAAGTGAGAATAGTGGTTAGTCCTGTGGATAGACTGAGAGGGTATACAAGAGAACTTTCTGGGCAATGAAAATCTGTCTTTTGACTGGATTGCTGTCACACAAATGAATACATATGTAAAATTTAGCAAACTATATGCATATGATTTGTATCTTCTCTTATGTAAAAGTTATGTATAAAGAGTCCTTGGGTAATAAAAGCAGTTAATGTGCTCGCCACTAACAGGAAAGGTTGGATGTTCAAGTCCACCCAGAGGTGTTTCTGAAGAAAGGCTTGGTGATCTACATTCAAAAAAGCAGTTATTGAAGATTATATATAGCACAGAGTCTACACTGACACATATAGATAGGGTCACTGTGAGTTAGAGTTAACTTGATGACAACTGAATTTATTCTTTGGTAACAACAAAACAAAATTAGACCTCACGAGCCACTGGTATAGCTTGGGAGCCCTGCCAGCCAGCAGTTTCTAAAGACTCCAGCAAAGAGAGAGGACCGGGATGGCAGAGATGCAGGACTGATGGTGCTGGTTGCCTCCTCTTTTAAGAACTGGTGCTCTGGTAATCGGAGTTGAGTATTAGCAAGAATGGAGTGCAAAAGGCCTGCTGGGAACAGAACTTCAAAGCCGGCACTATGCCTGGAAGGCTATGGTCCAAAGCCAGTTTTGCTGGCTATAAATGGGGACTCTGGAAACAACGGGAGCAAACAGCTCTTACTAAAATTGAAGGTGTTTATGCTTGAGTTGAAACCAAATTCTACTTAGGCAAGAGATGGGCTTATGTGTACAAAGCAAAGAACAACACAGTGACTCTTGGTGGCAAACCTAACAAAAGCAGAGTAATCTGGGGAAAGGTAACTTGCACCCATGAAAACACTAGCATGGTTCATGCCAAATTCTGACGCAACCTTCCTGCTAAAGCATTAGACACAGAATCTGTGTGATGCTGTATCTCTCAAGGACTTAAACTTACTGAAAAGCAAATGAATAAAATTATGGATTTGTTAAAAACAAAAACACAATAACAACAACAACAAAACAACAAAATTAGAGTGGCATCAAGCCAAGCGATTGCAAGACCTTTTCTGGCAAGTTTGAAGAACCCTGTGGACAGCTTCTGAAAAGGGGGTCAAGATGGTTGTCAGGAAGTTGTCATGGAAGGATGATAGTGTTGTGGGGTGTGGCTGTGGAGTGGGTGGCTGAGCCAGAGAGGTTACAAAAACACATTTCTTAAACCTAATGGAGTCTTGGTGTGGTGCTGTGGGCTAATGTGCTAAACTGCAAAGTTTACCAGCTGCTCCTTGGAAACCCTATACAGGGTGGCTATGGGTTGGAACCTACTCCACGGCACTTAACAACTACAATAAAAAATATGAGACTATACCTTGACTATTCTAATAAGAGTTATTAAAAGAATGACTCCCTCTACTAAGAGTTAGCCCTGGTGTGATGCTGTAGAGGAAGCATTCTACCTTGGTTTGAACTGCCGGGTTGGAGGTTCAAACTCACCAGCTACTCCTCAGAAATCCTATAGAGGTCACTATGAGGTGGAACCCACAGCACTTAACAACAACTCAGAGTTAGCAGACTCCCTTCATTCTTAGTCTTGTTAGCGTTTCACCAGCCGAATCTGGCGCCTCTCAGAGAAACCTGCAAATCTGTGGGTATGTCCTTCCAGCACACCCCAAGTGTACACTCTTCAATGTTTCTTTGATTTACATAAATCATACAGAATAAGATCATGTGGTTTTTCTTTTATTTTGCTAAATGAGATTCAATTTCATGGAGGCAAATATATGTCACAAGGGCTGTTTGAATTGAATAGATTGTGTCTCTTTGAAAGCTGCTGAAGATTTGAGAAAGCACTTTGAGAGTTCTAATAGCCCTCAGGAAAGACTGAGGCAGTTGGAGGTACTGCTTTGTCTGGAAGTCTCTAAAGCACAGCTTTCAACCAGGGCTACACCCTGGAACCCCCTAGGGAACGTATGAAAATTCTAGAAGCCAAGTTCTCTCCTCAGAAGAATTACATCTCTGGGGGTGGTTCTAGTAACTTTAAAAGCTCCCCTAGTGTTCCAAAGTGCAACTAAGTTTGAGAAGCACATTGCTGGTAGACCTTTTCTCTTGCTACAGAGTGCGTGGTCCTCAGAACAACCAGCAGTATGAGCATCCTTGGGGAGTTTGCTAGAAATGCAGACACTGAGCCCCCATCCAGATGTACTGAGTAAGACTTTGCATTTTAACAAGCTCTCCAGATCATTCATGTTATTGTTAGTCCTCATATACACATTAAAAGTTGAGAAGCACCATTTGCCTTCAATTTACTTCTGAGGTTCACTTTTCACAACCTAATTATATCAATGCAATACCGATTTTAAAAATTCGTCAGGTCTCTCTGAGGTCTATCTATCTATCTATCTATCTATCTATCTA
Source organism: Chrysochloris asiatica (assembly GCF_000296735.1). Taxonomy (NCBI): domain Eukaryota; kingdom Metazoa; phylum Chordata; class Mammalia; order Afrosoricida; family Chrysochloridae; genus Chrysochloris; species Chrysochloris asiatica. The sequence continues at coordinate 1,844,462 of NW_006408659.1, read as the reverse complement.
TCTATCTATCTATCTATCATCTGTCTATTTATCCCTATCACCTACCCATTATAAGACATTCCTTAGTTCCTAAATTCTAGAACAATAGTGCACTTTCTCTGTCTTATAGAAAACAAAATCAAACAAAACACAACAAAAAACAGAGATCCAGAAGTGAAAGGGGAAAATGATTGATTCCCAGAGCCAAGGGCAGCTCTGGAGTGTTATAATGCCAGAGTGAGTTCTGTGATTTGATATGGGAGTGTGTTTATCTTATTATGTTCAAACATCCTAATAGTAAGTTTAAGGATGGAATACAAAATTCTGAATAGTTTACTAGAAAATCTTGTCAACTAACCCAAAGGTATTAACCAGAAGAGGAAGATCCCTTGTGCCAGCATAAAGAGTTGCTACACTTTGATGAACCTGACCTATACTCAGAGCGGTAGTTACTCTAAATACCAACAGAGAGGGAAGGAGTCTTCACATCAAGCATTAATGCTATCCCCTCTGTATACGGGGTAGATAGAGACGGGCAACTTAGACACTGGCTTCCTAAAATGGGGTGATAAAAGCATGAAGTGACTGACTGGCTTATAAGGTTTCAAGATGGAGTTTAGTTTAAGAGTATGGGGGGAAAGAAAGAGTCCCCACTTAATAGATTTCATCTGTCTTGGTGAGTCTGGTGAAAAGAGATGGGGATAAGATTTGTATCATTCAATAGTGAATAATTGTTATCATGACTAATTGCGACTGTCACAATTGTAAAGGTAGAAGTTTTCTTATAAAAGCGGGGGAGTGATTAATCTTACAGTTCAGAAACAAAAGACCCTAGGACCATCAAGGGAGAAGAGCACAAGCAGAATGCAGGACCTTATCCAGAGAAGCAGCAATGCCAGAGACAGAGATGGGGGCATGGAGAGGGGGAGCGGCTGATGACTCTAGATTCATGGGAAGAGAAGGACTAAGAGCTGGTGGCCAGGAGGCAGACTTGCCGAATGTGGCCTTTGGAGATGTAAATTATTATTATATGCCTGAGTGTTGTTTTTTTAAAAAAGCTAAAGTGGATAGAGAGAAATACTGTTAACTGATGGTACATGGAGGGGATTATAATCATTGTAATGAAACAAGGTGTATGATTTGTTGAATGTAAAACTGATGATGATCTGCCCTGTAAACTTTCACTCAATCCATAATAAAAACCTTAAAAAAAAAAGTTATTCACATATTGCTGAACTTCATGTTCAAGTGTACTACTTTAAACCAGTCCTGGAAGTGAAAAGATGCCAAGCAAGAGAGCTCTGGAACTGGGGAGCAGGGAGGTTGCTGCTATATATGGGATAGAGGAGAGAACAGGAGGGAAAAATGTTCAAAATGGAAAGGGTGGGCTCTATTACAAAAAAGATACCCTGGGGGTTAATGTGCTAGACTGCAATGTTGGTTTGAACCGCAAGGTTGGCAGTTCAACTCATCACCTGATCCTTGGCAACACTAACAGGTTCACTATGGGTCAGAATCCATTCAACAGCACTTAACAACAACAACATTAATCACTTACTAACCTATATCTCTTTTATTCCCTCAAGAGCCCTGTTGCTGTCCATTGCTGACAAAGGAATTTCTACTCATGAAGTTTTCAACTGAGGTGTGCAGAGAAGGACCATGCTCCACAGAGTTTTCAAGGCTTTGAACTTCTGGAAGCTAATTGCAGGTCTGTCTTCTGCTGTGCCTTTGGGTAGGTTTGAACCACCAATCCGTTGGCCAGCAATTGAGTACGGAACTATTTACTGACACTACTCAGGAACTCTGCCAAAAGCAACTGGAGGCAAGTATTATTATGCCCCCTTATAAATGAGAAAAGAGTAGCTAAACTGATTGCCAAATGTTCTAGTGCTTGCTTGTCATTATCAAAGATTGAAATATTATTTCAATTCTTCCCCCTTTCTCCCTGTAATGATTATATATCCAACAGTTTGCATGTGACTTTTCAGTGCTTCCCACTCAAATATGTGGAGTATATAACCCTGCACTGTTGATTTTGAACTTGGTCATGTGATTTGCTTTATCACTGGGATGTTGGCGAACTAACACAAGCAAGGTGCTTTTAATGTGATTGTGTGATTTGTCTTGGCTGCTTGAGTTTCTGCCATCTGCCCTGAAGAGCCTGAACTGGATAGGTACACATCTAAGAAGGACAAGAGGCATACAGAATAAACCTGAACCCAACCTAAAACCTGCAGTCCCGGCTATCTGAAGCCTAAAGCATAGTGACCTCACCCAACCTGCAGACCCATGAGCAAGAAAAACAAATGTGTGTTTGTTATAAGCCATAAAATTTTCAAGATTATTTGTGACCTAGCATTTTTGCTGCCACAGTTGACAAATACAGTGTGGAGGACAGGATTTAATTCTTGACCCTGACCGCAGAGCCCTTGCTCCTCTCTTTCTCATTATACAACCTAGGTGTTATCACTGCCCCTGCATAGTAATCACTGTACTCATGGGAGCTGAGACCTCCGGTGTCAGCTATATGCCTGCTATAACTTAGATGCTCACCTGACATGAACTAGTTATCTTTGTGGGTGGGGTCTTAGGCTGATTTATCAGACAATTCCTGAGAATCTAAAGGTTCTTTACATAGTCCGTTCTTTTCTCATTATTTTGCTCTGCAGCATTTGCTCAAACTAGATTGGTAGCTAGTAAAAGGCTTGGTTTACATGCAATATTTGATGGAGTTGAGATTCAGAAATACTCCTCATCAGTTGAACACGACCACAGCGCCTGATCAATACACAGTAGGAACACTCCAAGGGACCCTCTTGATCAGCCAGTTTGGTTTCTTCTTAGACATCGATTTGAACTTAAGCATCAATTTAACCTAAAAAAATCCTATCGTGTTTGAATGGAGATTTGTTGTTGTTAAGCGCTATAGAGTCAGTTTTGACTCATAGCTATCCAGTCTAGGGTTTCTGAGGCTATATATCTTTGTGGGAGCAGAAAGGCTCATTTTTCTACTGTGGAATTACTGGTGGGCTAGAACCATTAACCTTGTGGTTCACAGTCCAGTGCTTAACCTACAGAGCCACTGCACTGCCAAGGTTGTTTTAGCAAGTGAAAATATCCATATTTCCAATCTAGTCTTTAGCCAAGGAGTCCTGATAGTGTAGTGGGTTATGTGTTGGGCTGCTAACCACAAGGTCAGTAGTTCAAATCTACCAGCCTCTCTGTAGGAGAAAGACGAAGCTTTCTGTTCCTGTAAATATTTACAGCATCAGAAACCCTACACAGGGTCACTATAAGTCAGTAATGACTTGATGGCAAAGCACCAGTCTTTTGTTGTTATTAAGTGCCATTGAGTTGGTTCTGACTCATAGTGACACAGTATAGGGTTTCCGAGGAGCAATGGGTGAGTTTGAACTGCTGATCTTGTGGTTCAAACTAACCTTGTGACCCTGAGCTTATCCTACAGTACCCCACCACCAGTCTTTGTTGTTGTTGTTGTTGTT
>NW_006408659.1:1830977-1840137 GCF_000296735.1 Chrysochloris asiatica | reverse complement strand
CAACATTGCTATTTTCCTGTGTGGTGGAAAGAAGAGTGATAAAAAGTAAATATGTTTGAAAACAATTAATCCAATGGACCAATGGACCACTTGATCATTAGTCTCCACAACCCTCTAGCCAGAAGAACTAGATGATGCCCAGCTAGCACTACCAGCTGCTCTGAAAGAAATCACACTATACGGTTCTGGATAGAGTGGGAGAAAATGTGGAACAAAACTCAAAATTATAATTAAGATCAGACCTATTGGTCAGAAAGATACTGGAGGACCTGAGACTATGTCCTTGATCACCCTTAAAGTCTAGACCTGAACTCAAACTTGTGGCTCAATTTTCAGCCAAGCAGTGAATAGGGATATGGGGGAGTGGTGGTTAACAATAATGAGATATGCACACCATGGCATGGTCAAAACCACTCAAGATCAAAAAGGCAACATTTATCTAAGAACAAAATTCAGAAGCGTTGGGAAAAAATGGTGGAATGGAAACAAGAACCACAGGGAGGAAGTGGGTTAAGTGATGTTTGTTACATGGAGGGGATTGCAATCACTGCAATGCAACGAAGTATATGATTTGTTGAAGGTGACGCTAGTGATCTGTTCTATCAACCTTCATTAACTTCACAACAGAAAGTTCAATTTAAAAAGACATCCTGACCCAAACCATTATATTTTCAATCACCTCATATGCATGTGAAAACTGGACAGTGAATTAATAAGACAGAAGAATAATTGATGCCTTTGAAAATAATGTGCTGGCAAAGATTATTGAATATACCATGGGTAACCCGAAGAAGGAACAAATCTATATTTTAATAAGTAAAACCAGAATGTTCCTTAGAAGCAAGGATGGGGAACCTCTGTGTCACATACCTTGGACAAGGTATTAGGAGAGACCAGTCCCTGGAGAAGGACATCATGCTTGGTAAAGTTAGCAAAAAAGAGGAAGACCCTCAACAAGATGAGCTGACACAGTGGCTGCAAGAACGAGCTGAAACGTAGCAACTATGTGATAATGCCATAGGGCTGGGCCGTGTCCATAGTGTGTTCTAGTACACAGGGTCATTAAGAGTTGGAACTGACCTGACAGCCCCTAACAACAACAATAAGAATTTAAGAATTATTATTACCATATGACAGGCATCCCAGGTGAGGCAATGAGGTATGGAGAAGGTTAAATTTCTTAGCCAGAGTCACACAGGTAGTTTAAATGGAAGAATCAGGCTCTGAAGCCAGGTCTCTAGATCCAAACTGCTCTCTCTTAAACACTTAAAAATCACTGTTTAAAACAATTGCATTCAAATGCATGACATTCCATGGAATCCCGCTTTGTGAATCCTTAAGACTTGATCTGCCCTGCCCCTTTACTACTCTCACATCAAAGAAGCCTCCCTCCCAATACCCAGGAGACGAGAGAAAGATGCCTGGTTGTGTTGATACAATTTTCCTTCTTTTAAGGGATTACTGAATGCTGAAGCCCAGGCATTCCATGGTTACTGGTAAAGTCATAGTTTGTAGAACTATCTGTTGGGGCAATATCTGGAATTTGACCCTATTCTGATGTGTTAGATAGCCCAGTACATGGAACTGCAAAGAAAACAGTTGTCTTGAAAGCAGACTCGAAGGAAGGACTTTATTTGGGAGGAGATCACAGGAAGCCACAACGAGGGTGGGCCAAGTGCAGTAGAAATGGGAGAACTCCAAGAGTGCATTCACGGTCTACTTAGCACTGTGATCTACTGGGGTGCAGTCCTGCTGGGGGCCCTCTGAGGAACTGTGTATAGTGCACACCACAATAATCCCCCCAAGAGACAGGGAAGCTGGGGGATTTATCCCTCATTGGTTAAGCATTGGCTCTGAGGCACTAAATGCCAACACTACTGATAGAGATAATGATACATTGCTAGACTGATAGAGGAAGAATCAGGTGAGGTAGGGTAAGTATTAGCACCTCATGCAGTTACAGGTGCATTGTTGTTGTTGTTAAGTGCCATTGAGTTGGTTGCGACCCATAGCGACCCTGAACAAGGTTTCCAAGGCTGTAAATCTTTACGGGAGCAGAACGCCTCATCTTTCTCCCGTGGAGCAGCTGGTAGTTTCGAACTGCTGACCTTGGGTTCGCAGCCCAATTCGTAACCACTACGCTACCAGAGCAACTATTATTGCTTCTCCTGTTGGCCTAAAAGTGAAGATGATTTGATCGGTCTAAGGTTGATTCAATGGTAGTGTCTTTCCTTCAAATGCTGGATGCTCCTTAAGTTGTTTGTTGAATGAATGAAGACCCAAACTCTGGGTGGGTAGGACAATAGCTATTTCATATGGTGGCATATAGGAGCCCTGGTGGCACTGTAGGATATGCAGTGGACTGCTAAATGCTAGGTTGGCAGTTCAAACCTACCAGTTGCTGTGATTGTGACTTTCTGCTCCCGTAAAGATTTACAGCCTCAGAAACCCTATTCAGGAGCGTTGTGAGTTGGAACTGTGATTGCAGTGAGTTTTTTATGATGGCATAAGAAAGGCTGGATCTTTTAGAGATGACAAAAAGGGAATAAACTCTGGGCACGCTATTTGGCAGTGTGGTGCTATAGGTTAACACGCTGGACTGCAAGGTCGAGCTGAACTGAAAGGTCACTGGTTCAAGCTCACCAGGCACTCCTAGGAAACCCTACACAGGGTTGCTATGGGTTGGGACCAACTTGACCTTGATGGCACTTAATAACAACAACAACAACTAAAGCTGAATGTACACATTCCTTTGCCCTGAGCTCTGGTAGCACCATGGTTACGAGTCGGACTGCCAACCTCAAGGTCAGCAGTTTGAAACTACCAGCGGTTCTGCGGGAGAAAGATGAGGCTTTCTGCTCTTGTAGAGATTTACAGCCTCGGAAACCCTGTGCAGGCTCACTATGAGTCGGAATGGACTCCACTGTACTTAACAACATCAACATTCTAAAGAAATGCATATGTATGCTTGCTCAAAAAGGTAGCCAAAAACAGCTGATGTGGTGTGGCGCTGTGGGCCAGTTAATGCATCAGACTGCAAAGCCATTTAACTGCAAGCTCACCAGCTGCTCCTATACAGGGTCACTATGGGTGGTCAGAACTGAGTTGACAGCACTTAACAACAACAACATAGTAGGGCTATCCCAAACCTGAAATGACCTTAAGTGTTTGTTGAACTATAAAAAAAAAATAAACTGTAAAACGAAAAAAAAAAAATCCATAGTATCGTTGTATAAAGGATAGCTGTATAAAATGAGAATTAACGAGCTGCCCAAATATGAAACTAATATGAAAGTCGCTTTGAACTGCAAAGTTGGTGGTTCGAGCTCACCAGCTGCTCCTCGGAAGTCCTATACAAGGTTGCTATGGGTGAGAACCAACTCGAAGGCACTTGACCACAACAGCAATATGAAACACTAAGGATGAGGTTCATAACTATAACATTGAGTGAAATAAGTCAGGTACAATAGACAGCGTGCTATTGAATTCCTTTAAAATAAGGTTTTAAAAAGCTGGCAAAATCTATGGTGGTTGTCCTTGGGGGTGATGCAAATGCAAGTATTTTGGTTCTTGGTCTGATGTGTTTGTTTCCTTTGTGGAAATTCTTTAGGTGGGAACAGTCTGTGCCCTTTTCTGTTAAACACCAATGAAAACACAAAAAGTGGAGGTGGGGGAACAAATGTCTAGGGCTGACATCTCCATACAATGGAAAATAAGGAGATATGAAGAGTTCATTTTGGTTTAAGTGCATCATGAACAAACACACTTAAGAGAGTCAATTTATTTTAAGAAAATTAACTAAATTTTTGGGTCAAAAAACTTCCCTTAACTGATGATCTGCTCTGTAAACCTTCATTCAATTTATAATCAAAAGTAAACACAACAACAAAGCTTTTCCTTGAGGAGCTTTGGTCTCTGGTAATCCTAAATAGAATGCTGATTGATGTATTTCGTATTCTGAAACTACCCCCTTCCCCAACTTGTTGTTGTTGTTAAGTGCTCCAAGTCAGTAACAATGCATAGCGACTCTGTATAGGGTTTCCAAGGAGAGGCTGGTGAGTTTGAATCACTGACCTTGTGGTTCAAACCTACTTTGGGGTCCAGTGCTTTATCCCACAGCACCACACCAGGACTCCTTCTGCCCCAATGAATACCTATTAACTACAAAGGGAAGCATGTATCCTTATGGTGGAGAAACTTGCAGACACTGCCAATATCAAGTGATCAGAATGCACATCACCAGTAATGGAACAAATGGAAATCATGCGCCACCTGACCAGAGGTAATGGAAGACACGATATCACCTCTTGGATTGTCTTACCAATGGTGCATCACCTGAACCCAAATATGAGGAAGCATCAGATGCAACCAAGATGAAGGACATTCCTCAAAAGTACCAAGGTCAAGGAAGACAAAGTAAGGCTGAGCAAGTATTGCATTAGGTAAATCTGCTGCACAAGACCTTAAAGTGTTGAAGTTCAAAGATGTCAGCTTAAGGACTAAGGTACACTTGACCAAAGCCAGGGTATTTTCAATAACCTCATTTGCATGCAATAGTTGGACAGTGAATAAGGAAGATCGTAGAAGAATTGGTGCATTTGAGTTAACGGTGTTGGAGGAGAATATTGAAAGTACCATGGGCTTCAAAAAGAACCAACAGCTCTGTGTTGTAAGAAGTGCAGCCAGAGTGCTCCTTGGAGGCCAGGATGGCCAAACTTCGTCTCTCATACTTCAGACATAGTGTCAGAAGGGACCAGTCACTAGAAAAGGATCTCATGTTTGGTAAGGTGAAGGGTCAGAGAAAAAGAGGAAGAGCCCCAGAGAGATGGATTGGCAAAGTGGCAGCATCAATGGGCTCAAGTGTGGCAACAATTATGAGGTTAGCCCAGGATTGGGTAGTGTTTCATTCTGTTGTGCATAGGGTTGTTATGAGTCGGTACTGACTTGATGGCACCTAACAACAAAAACAACAACAACAAAGAAACATGACAATGAAACACGACATGTTGTCATAAGTAGAGAAACCGGACCAGAGGATTAGTTGGCAATGCAGTCTCCATGTTATCTATGAGTGGCTTGTGTAAATGGTTAACACACTTGGCTGCTGACTCAAAGGCTGGAAATTCAAATTTACCCAGAGATGCCTTGGAAGAATGCCTGTCAATATACTTTAGAAAAAAACAAAACAACCATTGAAAAGTCTTGGGGTACAGTTGTACCCTGACACATAGGGGGCACCCTGAATCCAAATGGACTTGATGGAAACTAGTTTACAGCATCTGTGCTAATGTCCTGATTTTGATGGCTGCATTGTGACTATGGTGTAGTACCATAGGATAAGCACTGGACCTCCAGGTCAGTTTGAACACGATCAATGGTTCAGACTCACCAGCTGCTCCTCAGAAATCCTGCACAAGGTAGCTATGTGTCAATGGCACTTAACAATAGCAACAATTGTGGCTATGTTGAAGGATATGCCTTATGGGGGTGATGGAGTATTGGCAAATTGATCTCAAAATGTAAATGACAAAAGAATTCCTAGTACTAGACTTGCAACTCTTCTGCACATTGGAGATGTTTTTTGAAATAAAAACTTAAGGAAAAGACATTTCCATGTGTTCTTTAGCAAGGAAGATGCTAGATACCAGAGAAATAACTTCAAGAAAATAAGATGGAAGTGCTCATTTGTGGAGTTAATTTAAACTAACCAGTTACACGTCTACCTGGAATGAGGTGGTCAGATACCTATGATCTCACCTAATGTCTTTTTGTTTGATTTTCAGTGCCTTTTTTTCAAAGTTAAAAAAAATAATTAAGTATCAACTAGCTTCTCTGCAAGACCTGACACAGTATTTTCAAAGGGAAATGAATGGGTAGTATGCACAAATTAAACATAAGATTAATAGAGGAACTCTAAAGTGAATTAATTTATAGGAAGCTGCAGAAACACTCTGAATCATTTAGATTCGATTTGCTTTGCTGGACAGGTCCACTTTACTGTGTTCTATGATCGGTGTTAGATTAGCCCTGACAAGCCTAATAAATTAAACTGTCCAGCAACTGCTTCTTCATCAGATGCCACTGGTGACTGAAATGGTAAGAAAGAGGAGAAAGGTAAAGAGAAGGACAGAGAATGTAATAAAGAAGAAAACAAAGCATCTGCAAATTTAGCTAATGAACGATGCCTTGGCACCAAATCATAGTCATCATCTGTAAATTATGAATTCAACCTGCCTTCTCAGAAAGCAAGTCTTTCTGTGCAGTGGGGACACTGGCTCACTGTACCAGAGTATCAGCAGTTTCATGTTGCTCAGTGGTCTTGCCGATAATGAAGAGGGACCGTCCTTCATTTCCCCACTCTGTTGTCCACAGCAGAGGTTCAGTTTGCAAGCTGACTAGTTGGCTTTCAGGTAGAATGTGACTATGAAAGTGAGTCAAGTGAAGAGATCATCCCCAGTTGGAGCCTCATTGTGCAACCCTAACCAACTAACTCGGTTGTACAAGGCTGTATTTTAATGTTAACAGAAGTCCTGGTGTGGCATTGTGGGTTAATGTGCTGGACCACGAGGTCAGTTTGAACTGCAAGGTCAGAGGTTCAAGCTCACCAGCTGCTCCTCTGAAACCCTATACAAGGTCCCTATAAGTTGGAACCAACTCAACGGCACTTAACAACAACAACCAAGTTGTGATGGTCCTTAGGGTTTTCATTGGCTAATTTTTAAAGCAGAACAACAGGTCTCTTATTCGAGTCTGCCTTTGTCTGGAAGGTCTGCTGGAACCTGCCCACCATGAGTGACCCTGCTGGTATATAAATATAATAATGGCAGAGCTGCCAGCATTATAGTAACATGCTAGCTAGCCATTAGAGTGGAACAAACTTTCAGATGGATGGTGGCAGGATTGGGCCATGTTTTGTTCTGTTCTATACATAAGGGTGGCAACTTGATGGCAACTAACAACCATCAGCTAAACCAGTGCAAGAGGTCAGAGCTTGAATAGTAAATTTCCCTTGTAGTAGTGAAATGTAGTTGGATTATTTAAACCTGCTGTTGTTATTAGATGCCATAGAGTCGATTCCAACTCACAGAGACTCCATGTGACAGGGTAGAACTGCCCCCATAGATTTTTCTTGACTGTCATTTTAACAGAAGCAAATGGCTACGTTAGGTCTTTCTCCTGCCAGTCACTGGGTGAGTTCCAATAGCCAACCTTTCTGTTAACCACTGAGTGTTTAACTCTTGAGACACTAGAGCTTCTTATTTAAAATTAGATACAGTTATCCTGGTGTGGTGCTGTTGGTTAATGCACCAGACTGCAAAGCTGTTTGAAATGCAAGGTTGGCGGTTCAAGCTCACCAGCAGCTCCTCAGAAACCATATACAGTGTTGCTATGGGTCAGAACCAACTCAACGGCACTTAACAACAACAATATCCTGGTGTGGTGCTGTAGCATATGACCTGGATTTCTAACCACAAGGTCAGTGGTTTAAACCCACCAGCTGCTCCTAGGAAACCCTACACGGGGTCACTGTGAATTGGAACTGACTCGAAGACACTTAACAATAGTGTTATGTAAAGAGTCCTGGTGGCAACGTGATTAAAGCAGCTCAGCTGCTAATTGGAAGGGTGGAAGTTTGAACCCACCAGCCAGTCAATGGGAGAAAGACTTGGCAGTCTGCTTCCATTAAAGATTGTTGTTGTCAGGTGCCATCGAGTCAATACCAACTCATACGGATCTTATGCACAGCAGAACAAAACACTGCCCGATCCTGGGCCAACCTCATTACTGTTGCCACACTTGAGTCCATCGATTCTGCCGCTTGGCCAGTCCATCTCATTGGGGGTCTTCCTCTTTTTCTCTGACCCTCCACCTTACCAAACATGATATCCTTCTCCAGAGACTGGTCCCTTCTGACAATATGTCCAAAGTATGAGAGACAAAGTTTGGCCATCCTGGCTTCCAAGGAACACTCTGGTTACAGTTTTTCCAAAATGGATCTACTGGTTCTTTTGGCAGCATATGGTACTTTCAGTATTCTCCTCCAACACCATAACTCAAATGTATCAATTCTTCTACGGTCGTCCTTATTCACTGTCCAGCTTTCACATGCATCTGAGGTGATTGAAAATATTACAACCTTGGAAATCCTGTGGGGCAGTTGGACTCTGTCCTAAATGGTCACTGTGAGTCAGAATCAACTTGATGACAATGGGTTTGGTTTTAGGTTTTATTGTTTTTTAACAACCACACATAACTGCTTTCAAAAGAACTTACCTCTGCCCCCTGGTGTCGGAGAGAGATACTTAGACTACAAAGCCCAAACCGCAAACTGTTGCTGTGGAGTCACTTCTGACTCAAGAGACCCCATGAGATGGAGTTGATCTGCTCCATAGGGAGGTCTTGGCTGCAGTGTTTACAGAAGCAGATCACCAGGTCTTTCTTCCACAGTGCTGCTGGGTGAGCTTGAAGTGAATTGTACCACTTGTGCTACCCTGGGACCTAAAGTCTTTAAAAGCACCTATATTAAAATGACACTGAAATGAGGCTGAAACTACCCTGTATACACAAAAGCAAACTCAGCTAATAAAGTGCATGGTTGTTTTCACATTGGACGAGCCACTGCAGAGGACATGAGTGAAATGGAAGAATTAGCCTGTCTAGTCCAGATAACTGTATTTTTATTGAGCCCTCTATGTAGAGTCTGAACACAGCTTTGCACACGGTGAGTTTCTGTGAATGATCTGAACTACTTCTGTGGCTTTGCTGTTGTTTCCATTTCCTCACTATAGAGAGAACTTGTCTGGTACAGTGTGCTTGCAAGATTCCTACTTAAAATGTTTACTCTATTTAACTGACTAGCATATAGAAATGTACATAACATTTGAATTAAAAACTGGCAAATATAAGGCTCTGCTTATATAGAAGATCCCACCATATTCCCCTGGTGTCCTGGTGTGGCTCTGTAGGATAATGCACTACTGTTCTAGAATTTAGGGACTAAGGAATGTCTTATAATGGGTAGGTGATAGGGATAGATAGACAGATGATAGATAGATAGATAGATAGATAGACAGATGATAGATAGATAGATAGATAGATGATAGATAGATGATAGATAGCTAGATAGATAGATGATAGATAGATGATAGATAGATAGATA
>NW_006408659.1:1821956-1830608 GCF_000296735.1 Chrysochloris asiatica | reverse complement strand
ATAGATAGATAGATAGATAGATAGATAGACAAAAAAATCTGCACTGGAAGAAGTTCAGCCAGAATGGTTCTTAGAAGCCAAGGTGGCAAGACTTGGTTTCTCATACTTCAGATATGTTATCAGGAGGGGCCAATCCCTGCAGAAGGACATCATGCTTAGTAAAGTGGAGAGGGTCAGTGAAAAACAGAAACATCCCCAATGAGATAGGCTGGCACAATGGCATCAGCCATGGGTTCCAAAATAGCAACAGTTGTGAGGATGGTGAAGGACCAGGCAGTGTTTCATTGTGTTATACATAATGTCACTATGAGTTGATGGCATCTAACAACAACAACCTATTATGAGTCTTGCATTACAACAGATGCTTTACATGAATGAATCTACAACAACTCTACAGGGAAATATTTGCTATAGTTAGTTATCATTGAGTCAGCTCCAAGGCATGGAGTCCTCATGTACAACAGAATGAAATGGTGCCCAGTTCTGTGCCATCTTCTTGATCATTGGTAAGTTTGAATTCATTGTTGCCACTCTTGGGTCAATGCATCCCTTTGATGGTTTCCCTTGTTTTCACAGACCCGTGGTGTGGCCCTGTAGAATACACATTGGACTGTTATGAAAGTTCTGTGATTCAAACCCACCAGCTGCTCCTTGAAAATCCAGTACAGGGCTGCTATGAATCTGAACTAACTAAGTGAAGACACTTAACAACAATAACTACTACCAGTTAACCAAACACGATGTCCTTTCCTAGCTACTGGGTCTTTCCTGGTGACATGTCTAAAGTAAGTGAGTCAGTCTTGCCATTCTGGCTCCTAAGGAACATTCTGATTGTATTTGTTGTAAGAGTAGTAAATATTGTTGTTGTTGAGTGCTGTTGAGTTTTATCATATATATCATAGTGACCCAGAACAAGGTTTCTGAGGATCAGCTGGTGGGTTTGCAATTCAGTACTTATTCAATAGCAGCACACTTATCATATTACTGATGAGGGTCTACAGCTATAGAAAGATTATGGAGATTGTCCAATAACATTGGAAGCAAATGTCAAAGCCCGACCTGAATGATGTTCACTCTCCCTCTCCTTTTATGCTTCTGGGGACATAGCAAGGGGAAGCTGAGCTTTGGAGAGGGAACCAGAGTTCTCTTTGGTTAAAATTTGTTTGTTCTCTATAGTGTACTTCTTAATTTTATTTACACAAATCACCTGGTGGATCTTGTTAAAATGCTAATTCTGGCTCAACATGTCTGCGGTAGGGCCTGAAATTCTACATTGAACTAGCTCCCAGAGATGCTGAAAACGCTGGTCTGGGACCCACAGGTATAACAGGGTGGCACATGGGGTATCATGCCCCAAGAAAAATGTACCTCCTCCCTTAGGGATATGATAACCCTTAATTATGTGTGGTGCTGTGGGTTAATGCGCTAGACCACAAAGTCAATTTGAACCACAAGGTCAGCGGTTCGAGCTCACCAGTCGCTCCTTGAAAACCCTATACAGGGTCTCTATGGGTCACAATTGACTTGATGGCACTTAACAACAACTATGTTGCAGGTGGGGGCATGGTGGCTATGTTGGATAAGCAATGGACTGTGAACCACAAGGTCAGTGGTTCGGACCCACCAGTTGCCTGGGAAAGATGAAACTTTCTGCTGTTGTAAAGCTTTACAGCAACAGAAACCCTAAACAGGATCTCTATGAGTTGGAATTCACTGGACAACAACATACTGTGCGTAGTTAGCATCTAGTGATAGAAACACAATCCAAGGTTGGGGGTGAGGGGAACAGGTGGAATTGGAACTTGTTAAACTTCCTTAGCAATCAGTCACACATTGCCAGTAAGAATTAAAGAAATGAAAGGGAAGGCATTCAAAATTGCTATTGTCCACGGGTACCTGAACCGATTCCACAGCACACCACCACCACCGCCACAGGTATATACGTGTTCTTTCCTTTACTTTTATCTTCCTGTAGTTATTTACAAATACAGATAATTGCTCTGGTAGCATAGTGGTTACGAACCAGGCTGCTAACCACAAGGTCAGCAGTTCGAAACTACCAGCTGTTCCACAGGAGAAAGATGAGGCTTTCTGCTCCCGTAAAGATTTACAGCCTCGGAAACCCTGTACACGGTCACTATGAGTCGGAACCGACTCCATGGCACATAACAACAACAACAACAGATAATTGCAAGTACCCAGGCTCTTGCAATCTTGTGTGATTCAGACAGAGCAAGGCTGAGATGACCTAACTGTGTCTGGGAAAAGACATGGCCACAAATCAAAAGGGAGATCAAACCAGTTCTTCCAAGAGACTCGATAAGATAACATTTGTTTATGTCAGTACGACATTACCTTCCTCGATTAAAATGCAAATGACGTCATGCTTGTAACTGGAAACACTGACAAGTTAAAGCTTGGATATGTTCTGATATGTAACATGGTAAAATGGTAGAGGCTGGGTCCATTCTAGATCAATATTCTGTGTAGGGGCTGTACAGATGCCTAAGGAACACTAGGTGGCACCTTTGTATTTTTCTGAACTAAGCCAGACTACTTAAAGGTAAAATCAATGGAAAGAAACATGTTAGTCTTAAAAGATATTGAATAAAATTCCTGGGGGTTATGTCCAGGAAATTTGTATTTTAAATAAGTCTACCCAGATGATTATTTTATATTGGCTGGGGGGATGCAATGTGCTGACCTTAGAAATAGCTGACATAGTTAAACCTTAATTATGCAATGGAGAAACGGAGAGATTTACTTAATTTGTTGGGCTAGTTGAGGACCCCAGTATTCTAACCCTTGTCTCAAAATCAAAATGAATTTTAAAATGAGCTCTTTTTCCTGTCCTTCTGAACAAATCCATTCATTCTAAGCAACAAAAATGTCTTTAAACCTCTAAACTGTGTCCCCAGTTTGAAAAGATATGGTGCAGAAAAAAAGTTGTCATTGTTAAACTATACAACTATTTAACATTCAATTGAAGTATAAATAATTCTTTGAAATTAACTCAGTGGCAATGAGTTGATATTTGTTGTTGTTGTTAAGTGGTGCTGAGTCAGTTGTGACTCACAGCGACCAAGTATAGGGTTTCTGAGGAACCAAGTATAGGGTTTCTGAGGAGTGACTGGTGAGTTAGATCCGCCAACCTTGAGGTTCAAACCAACCTTGTAGTCCAGTACTTACCCTACAATGCCACACTTGTTGTTGTTGTTGTGAAGTGCTGTTAAGTTGGTTCTGACCCATAGCGACCCTGTATAGGGTTTACAAGGAGCACCTGGTGAGCTTGAACCGCCGACCTTGCTGTTCAAACGGCTTTGCAGTCCCGTGCATTAACCCACAGCGCCACACCAGGACTCCATAGTGCCACACTAGGACTCCTAATATTAATATGTTGTTAAGTGCTGTCAAGTTGGTTCCGACTCATGGTGACCCTGTAAAGGGTTTCTGAGGAGCAACTGGTGGGTTTGAACGGCAATCTTGTGGTTTGCAGTCCAGTGCTGGCCGTACAGTGCCAAGCCAGGAGGTATATTAATATATTGTTGTTGTTAAGTGTCGTTGAGTTGGTTCTGATTCATAGTGACCCTATATAGGGTTTCCGAGGAGCAGTTGGTGAGCTTAAACCACTGGCCTTACAGTTCAAACCAACCTTGAAGTCTAGCGTATTAACCCACAGAGCCACACCAGACCCTTTATAGGGTTTCCAAGAAAGCCTCATCTTTCTCCTGTGGAGCAGCTGGGGGTTTTGAACTGTCAACCTTGGGGATTAATATAGTAAAAAATAAACCTCTTATAAATACTGGTGGCGCTGTGGGATAGGTGTTGTAGAGCTAACCACAAGGTTGACAGTTCCAAATAACCAGCTGCTCCTCAGGAGAAAGATGAAGCTATCCATCCTGATGTGGCCCTGTAGGGTCATCACTGGACTGAAAATCACAAGATTGGCAATTCAAACCCACTAGCTGCTCCTCAGAAACCCTATGCAAGGTCTCTATAAATCTGACTTGACTTGAAGGCAGTGTGTTTGTTTTAAAGATCGATAGGCTTGTAATGTGATCCAAATCCCACTAGATGGCAGCACATTCTAAAGAATACGTTTGTTGCCACTCTAAAGGGAGAAAAACAAGGTCAAAGAACTTCCAGATGAGTTGTATATAACATTGCAAATGTAACTTTTAACACACGAGGTAGCACATAAAATTTACGTAGATGGAAAACATCCGGTACTTTATAAATTTATTTAGTCTATTTAATTACTAATTACTGTCAGCTCTACTCTACTGGCTGTAGAATTTTCTATGTTAAGATTCATTTTCCAGTGTTACTGTTGTTGTTGTTAAGTGCCGTCGAGTCAGTTCCGACTCATAGCGACCCTGTATAGGATTTCCGAGGAGCGATTGATGAACTTGAACCGCCGACCTTGCAGTTCAAACGGCTTTGCAGTCTGGCATATTAACCCACAGCGCCACACCAGGACTCTGATGCATATGTTAATACATAAGATAAACGATTATGAGCTGGAACTAATTAATTCAATCATAAAATATTTACTGAGCACCTGCTGGGTGGCACGCATTGTTCTATAAGCAGAAAGAATAAGCAGATTAAAGAAACGTTTAGGTGAATGAATATATTCATAACAGTATTTGTTTCTGGACTGGCAGCGTTGAGAGGAGGTGAGGAATGTGAAGGTTGGTTCCTCCCAGACTCTCTTGTTTATTGTTTCTAGTTTTGGGAGATCAAAGAGGAAAAGGGAAGGGAAAAAAATATTGAGGAGAAAAAAAGTTATGGCTGTGTTCAATCTTAGGAAATTTAGATGTCTAAGATATAATGTACAGGGTCGCTATGGGTCGGCTCCGACTCGAAGGCACTTAACAACAACAACAACAAGATATAATGGAAAGACAATCCCTCTCATTCCTCACTGCTGCTGACAAACCCTGGCCACACTTCCCATTCCCCAATCCAGCCCTCACGATAGCCTCATGGGCATCCGGAAGCAACTCTGACATCACATCCCTTGAGGAATGATTTCTCTACATCTCTTCCTGGCTTTCACTTTGCTCTGTCTGCTGCATCCAGCCCCTTTTCTGTGTGTTGTTGACTTCAGGATGATGTGACCATGAGCAAGAGAAGAAAAACTGCTGAGGAACATAACTAGTATTCACTCAGTAGCTATCTCTCTTTCTCTATAGGTTTCTGTGCGAATGTCAATAATTGGAGATTCCTAATGCCAAGGAGTCTTGGTGTGGTGCTGTGGGCTACTGCGTCAGACTGCAAAGTCATTTGAACTGCAAGGTAGGTGGGTGGTTCAAGCTCACCAGCTGCTCCTTGGAAACCCTATGCAGGATCTATGGGTCAGAATTGACTCAAGGGCACTTAACAATAGTAATGAACAATGACAAGGAAGAATCCTGGTGTGGCACTGCAGGGCACTTAACAACAACAACAATGAGAAAAGACTGAAATTGTCAAAGACTTCATTTTGCTTGTATCCACCATTAATACTCATGGAAGCAGCAGTCAAGAAATCAGATGATGTATTGCATTGGTCACACCTGCTGCACAAGACCTCATTAAAGGGTTCAAGAGCAAATTTGTCAGTTTGAGGACTAAAGTGTGCCTGACCCAAGCCATAGTATTTTAATAGCCTCATATCCATGTGAAAGTTGGACAATGTATCCAGAAGACTATAGAAGAATTGATGCATTTGATTTATGGTGTTGAAGAAGTACAATCAGAATGCTACTTAGCAGTCAAGATGGACAGGAGTCGTCTTTCATACTCTGGACAAATTATCAGGAGGGACCAGTTCCTGGAGAAGGATATCATGTTTGGTAAGGTAGAGGGACCATGAAAAAGAGGGACAGCCCCAGTGAGATGGATTGGCACAGTGACAGCAGCAATGGGCTCAAGTGTAACAGCAACTGTGAGGATGGCGCAGAACTGAGCAGTGTTTCCTTCTTTCATACATAGGGTTACTATGAGTCAAAACTGACTCGATGGTACCTAACAAAAACGACAACAACAAATGACAAGTAGCTCATCAGTATCCAAAGAAGCCCCTTTTCATTGGTAGAGAACCTTCATATGAGGGTAAGTTAAAAAAAAATTGCTACTAGAGTTCCAGTTCATACATGCACAGGTTTATTCCAGGAAAATATGTTTAAACATGTCTCTGAGATCAGTGGATAGCTGTAGACAAGTTCTAGCAGTGATTAATACAATTGTGTTAATCTTGGTGTTGTTGTTGTTGTTAAGTGCCATCAAGTTGGTTCCAACCCATAGTGACCATGTATAGCATTTCTGAGGAGTGGTTGGTGAGCTTGAACCGCTGACCATGTGGTTCAAACCGACTTTGTAGTCCAGTGCATTAACCCATAGCAACACACCAGGACTCCATAAAAATAAAAATAGATACTTTTATGTGTTATAGAAAAAAAATTTTGAGATAAAGGCTAATATGGAATTTTAAACAAAACTCAAGTGGACAATTTCCAAAATGATCGAAGCTTTGAAAAAGTTTATGTGAATACCATCCCATGTAAACCAAATGTTTTTAGTTGGATCAAGTGTTTTTAAGGAAGATCAGAGAGACCTCAAAATGAACCAAGAGAGGGTAGACCATTAACCTCATTGAATGAAGAAACTATGACTGAAGTCCAGAAACTGGTGAAAGACCATCGTATTACCAATGATGTGATAGCTGAGAAAGCTGTACCCTCATATGGCTTGACATTTTCAATTTTAAGTGAACATCTTGGCCTAAGCAAACTTTTGGCCAGATGGATGTCAAAAGTGTTGCATGAAAGCCACCTAGCACTGGGCTTTCATGCAGTAGGCACCTAAAATATATTTCTTGAAACAAAGTGATCTGAGAGGAAAAGCAACACTTTGAACTCAGGTCTCGTCAGAAGGCTTGCCAAAAGAAGAGGAGGATACTGAGATCGAGATGACCCAGTCTTGCTCTCTTCTTCTTCATGTTCAATTCTTTTTATCTAATCTGAAACATTAATCTTTTAAACAAGATGTAAATGAGTGGAAGTGATCTTATGGAATGAATTGTAACCTGAATGAGTCTTGGATTTACCAAATAATGACCAGAGAGCAAGGTCCAACCAAAAGAGAGGCTTCTGAGGGCATCTGCTGGGCCAGTTACATTCAAGGCAGATCTCAGCGCAGAAGACTATGGTGACTGGTGTTTGGGACCCTTGATATATTTTCTTGAAGGACACAAGAATATCACAAGGACTTATTATAAAGACTTTCTAAGAAAATGGAAAACTGTATAGGTGAGAAAACAGCCAGGAAAATTGTGCCAAATAATTTCGGTTTTTTTCCCCCTCATTACAACAACATCCCTGCTCATTATTTGAGGATAGCAAGAACTGTTCTATGAGTTTTTCATTAGAAAACCTTACCCAATCCACACTACAGTCTTGCTCTTGCTTCATTTGGCTTCTTTTTGTTCCCCAAGATCAAAAAAGATAGAAAAAGGACATGATTTGAGTTTCTTAAGAATGCAAAAGCTGCCATTCTGATGTGGTGTTAATCCAAGAGAATTCTTCAGGGAAGGGCTGTTGATAATTGCAATCGAGTCAGTTCTGACTGATAGTAACCCTGTGTAGGGTTTCCAAAGTGCACCTGGTATATTTGAACTGCTAACCTTGCAGTTAGCAGTCCAGTCTTATCCTACAGTGCTACGCCAGTACTGCTCTATGTAGCCTTTCATATTTTTTCCTATTTGCTCTTGATCATGAAGGATAAAGTCCAAGGTGCATTGAAGGCATTGGCAAATAACAAAACTCAAGAAACTGATGGAATACAATTTGTAATCTTTCAACAAACTGATGCAACACTGAAGGCACTCACTCATCTATGCCAAGAAATTTGGAAGAGAGCTATGGGGAAAACTGATTTGAAGAGATCCATATTTGTGCCCATCCCAAAAAGTGGTGACCCCATGGAATGTGAAAATTATTGGACAGTATCATTAACATTGCATGCAAGTCCAATTTTGCTAAAGACAATTAAAAAACAACAGTACATTGACAGAGAACTACCAGAGGTTCAAGTCAGATTCAGATAAGAAAGTGGAACAAGCGATATCACTATTGATATTGGATGTATCTTGGCTGAAAGTAGAGAATATAAAAAAGATGTTTCTGTGCTTTATTGATTACACAAAGACTTTGGATTGTGTGGATCATGACAAGCTATGGAAAATGTTGCAGGGAATGAGTATTCCAGAATACATAATCATGCTCATGAGGAAACTGTACATAGACCAAGAGGCAGTTGTTTGACCAGAACAAGGGGATGCTGAGTGGTTTAAAATCAGGGAAGGTGTGTGCCAGAGGTATATTCTTTCACCATACTTGCAATCTGTAGGCTGAGCAAATAATCCGAAAAACTGGATTATAGGAAGAACGTAGCATCAAGATTGAAGAAAGACTCATTAGCAATCTGTGAAGTGCAGATGATACAACCTTGATTGCTGAAAGTGAAGAGGACTTAAAATACTTACTGATGAAGATCAAAGATTACAGCCTTCGGTATGGGTTGCACCTCAATGTAAAGAAAACAAAAATCCTCACAATTGGATCAATAAATAACATTATGATAAATGGAGAAAAGATTGTTGTCAAA
>NW_006408659.1:1815276-1821456 GCF_000296735.1 Chrysochloris asiatica | reverse complement strand
CCCCCCACAACAAAATGGATCGACACAGTGGCAGCAACAGTAGGCTCAAGTTTAGCAGCATTGTGAGGATGCAGCAGGACCAGGCAGTACTTTGTTCGGTTATACACGGGGTCGCTATGAGAAGGAATTGACTTGATGGTACTTAACAACAAGAAGAACATTTTTCTTATTAGGGGATTTCTAGAAGATAGTGGATTCCCTTATTAAGTGGCATCGTTCAGTCTTTACAGAAAGCCATGTGCATGTTCCCTCCCTCAAGTCTTGGACAAAAATATCACCAGTGCTCTTAACCAGTCATCAAATTGCCTGAGTTCTAGCTTCTCCATGTTTTGAATAGCTTTCAATGTTTTGAGAAACATTGTCCACGATAGAATGGAATGGGACCAACACCTTTTGGATGTAAGAAACTTTGTTCTCTTAACAAAGGTGAGAAGACAAATGTGAACAAGGACATGATATATATAGCCTTTTGTCTATACCTTTTGTTTTTCTATTTATAATACTCTTCAGATCCATAATTATTTCCCTTCCAGAGTAAACATTACTGGAAGCAAAGATTTGTGCCTGGTTTATTCACTGCCGTCCCCAGCATCCAGCACTGAGCTTGACGTGTGGCAGGTACCTAAAACATACATGTTGAAACAAAGTGACTTGAGAGGAAAAGCAACTTTGAATTCAGGTCTCTTCAGAAGGTTTGCAAGAAGGAGAGGAAGATACTGGGATAATGATGACCCAGACGTTGCTTTCTCTCTCTTTATGTTCAGTTGTGTCTCTTTCTGTGAACCAAACAAGACGCTGGACATGAGCGAGATTTGGGCTCTCAAGGACAGCTCCACAGAAGGAGTTGGTGGGCTTGCGTCTGCTGGGCTGAGAGAGAGCAGATTCCAATTACTGATGTGGTGCTGTAGGATAAGCACTGGACTGCTAACTTCAAGGTACACAGATGGGAAAATTCCATCTTCTTTTAATCCCATTTTTCCACCAACTTTTTGAGCCCCCATGTATATAAGATCATATGTTAGACTTCTGAAGGTATAGCACCCCCGTACGCGTTCTAAAGATAATACCAACACAAGACTCTATCCAAACTGCAAATGATCTAGATATGACCTATTCAATATGGTAACTACTAGCTGCATGTGATGATCTAATTTTAAATAAAATTAATTAAAATTAAAAGTCCAATCCCTCCTAAATGTTGCTGAAATTATTTCACTCATGCCTCATTTGAGTGCTCAATATCTCCATGTGGCTACTGGTTACTGATTGGCCAGCACATACAGGAACCATTTTCATCATCTATTGGACAGTGCTGATTGAAGAGATCACTGGGAGGAAAAGAAGACAAACTGAGGAGCAATATGGGTGTTGTGCTGTCTGTCACTTTCTGTCTCCTTCTGTATTTTTCTGTCTTTCTGTAGGTAGTTAATTCTGAATGGATTAAGAAGACTGTCTATGGATGTCTTTCTGTCTTGGATGTCTTTCTCTTGGTAGTGAATTCTGAATGGATTAAGAAGACTGAATGGATTAAGAAGAATGGTGTACAGTAAGAATGCTAAATAAGGATTGAAGAAACAATGCATAGGAAATTCTAATAATAGTATGGTACTAATAATTTCATCAACATTTAGGAATGGGGGTTAGAGAAAGAAAGTATTTCAGAGTTTCTTGGTGCAAGGAGTGGATAAGGGCATAGAAGGGTATGGATGAAAGTGTTTTGTCTTATCTTATTGGAGTAGCGGACAGAAAGGGAATATAGTATCTTTTCAGCAATCACAGTGCATCTTATTGGAGGAATTAGTTGGAGTTTTTGTTTACAAAATAAACTAAGGAAGAAGGTATCTGGTCATGTTGGTGATGTTGTGTACCGTCCAGTCAGTTCCAACTCATAGTGACCCTATATAGAATTTCTGAGAGCAGCTGGTGGGTTTGAACTGCTGACTTTGCAGTTAATAGTCCAGTGCTTTTGCTACCGCACCACACCAGAGAAAGGAAAGAATACAATACAGTGGAAAGTGGACCCTCTAAATTGACAAAAGAAAGGAATAGAATGAAAAGTGACTTTACCAAATTAACAACAAAAAAATAAGGAAAAGGAGAAATTACAATTGTAAATTAAATAAAGCCTTAACCAACATGAAAGAAAGAAAAACAAATATATGAAGCATAGCATTAGGCATGCTCTGGTAGCGTAGTGGTTACGAATCGGACTGTGAACCACAAGGTCAGCAGTTTGAAATTACCAGCTGTTCCGTGGGAGAAAGATGAGGCTTTCTGCTCCCATAAAGATTTACAGCCTCAGAAACCCTGTACAGGGTCACTATGGGTCGGAACTGACTCCACGGCACATAACAACAACAACAACAACATAAAGATACTAGGCGTCCTGCTGTGGCGCTGTGGACTAATGCGCTGAACTGCAAAGTCAATTTGAACCACAAGGTCATTGGTTCAAGCTCACCAGCTGCTCCTAGGAAATCCTCTACAGGATCACTATCGGAATTGACTTGATGGCACTTAACAACAACAACAAAGAGACTAAAGTTTTCCTATAAATGACACGTTGAATGAAAACAAAATGACAAAAAACAAAACAACTATATGCCTATACACATAATAAAACATTTGAGACGATATACCAGATAAATGTAAAAACATTAGGCTTAGAAAAAAAAAAATCAGAGAAGAGCCCTGTGATAGTTAAGGTTTTGTGTAACCCTGACTGGGCCAGGATTCCTAGTGGTTTAGCAGCTGAGTTGTGGCTATTTCCTATGATGTGATTTGATGTAATAAAGCAGTAAGAGGATTAAGAGTGTGATGTCGTTGTTAAGTGCTGTCGAGATGCATCACCCTTAATCACATCATAACCCTGTTCCCAAGGAAATTCCCAAGGGTATGGAATGCAACATCTTTTATCTTAGAAAAAGTAAAATGAATGAGAGACTTGAGCAGAGAATGAGGGACCTGCTACCACTAAGATTGTGGCACTGTGGGTTAATGCGCCAGACTGCAAAGCCATTTGAACTGCAAGGTCGATAGTTCAAGCTCACCAGCTGCTCCTTGGAAACCCTATACAGGGTCGCTGTGGGTCGGAATCGATTCGATTGCACTTGACAACAACAACAACTACCACTAAAATAGACAAGCCAGGCATGGAGTGCATCCTTTGGACCTTGCACTAGGGCCCTTGCACAGATGCAGGGGAAGATTGATGCTAAAATGTATGGTGATCTGGGCCTACAGATGCAACACTTGGTCCTTGTACTCTAGTCCCCAGAAGTTGGTACATGCGGGGAAGCTCCAGGGCCTTGGTTCGAGACAACACCAACAGGGAGATCACCTGATCTTTAGAGGCTGTAAGGGAGGAGATTGTACAGGGTCTGGTCTGGATGTCATAGGTGATGGGGTGCTAGAACCAGGAGACCCTGAAGTGAAGGCCCTGGGCCACGATGCTGTCCTGCTGCATGCCACTGATTTGATTAAAGAAGATGGCTCTTTGCTCGCCTTCCATGGTAAACACGTGTACCGTAGCACCAGCCCCCAGCTGAAACTTCAACACCATGTCCATGCTCCAAGGGCTGGCAGGCAGCCATTCTGCTTGTTGATTTTGTTATTAAGTGCCGTCGAGTTGATTCCAAGCCATAGTGATCCTGTAAATGATTTTCGAGGAGTAGCTCGTGAGCTTGAACCGCCGACCTTGAGGTTCAAAGTGACTTTGCAGTCCAGTGCATTAACCCACAGCGCCACACCAGGAGTCCTTTAAATTCTGAGCCCTGTCTGCACCTGAGACCAGTGGG
Source organism: Chrysochloris asiatica (assembly GCF_000296735.1). Classification (NCBI taxonomy): domain Eukaryota; kingdom Metazoa; phylum Chordata; class Mammalia; order Afrosoricida; family Chrysochloridae; genus Chrysochloris; species Chrysochloris asiatica. Next base: position 1,817,659 of record NW_006408659.1, on the reverse strand, counting down.
ACAATGGGTCAGAAGTGGGTGTCAGCCCCTTTGTATCCAATCCCAGTTTAGGGACCACTCCTATACTAGGTAGGGTCTGAAGCCCACAATCAGGATAAAATTTTAAATTTAACTTTGAATAATTAATACAATTACAAATTTCAAGTGATACAAAATGGTATATAATAAGAAATCTTGATCTCTCCTGTCTCTATTGGTTGCTTATGTTCCATTGAGTCAGTTCCGACATGTAGTGACTGTAAACAGGGTTTCCAAGGCTGTAAATCTTTACGGGAGCAGAAAGCCTCATCTTTCTCTTGCGGAACATCTGGTAGTTTTGAACCGCTAACCTTGAGGTTAACAGCCTTATAACCACTATGCTACCAGAACTCCTTTCCTGCCTCTATAGATAACTATATTTTGTTTATTCTTTTGTGGGTTAATGCGCTGGACTGCAAAGTCGGTTTGAACTGCCAGGTCGGTGTTTCAAAGCTCACCAGCTACTCCTCTGAAACCCTTGGAACAGACTTGACAGCGCTTAAAACAAAACAAAAACAGAAAAACAGATGATGAAAGGAGACAAGGACCTTTCCCCAGAACCAACAAAGAGAAAGCCTTCCTCCAGAGCCGACACACTGAATTTGGACTTCTAGCTTTATATACTATGAGAGACTAAATGTTTGGTTGTAAAAGTCATCCACTTATGGTAATTCTATTATAGAAGCATTAGAAAACTAAGACAGGGTCTTTAAAGTTACTACTACTAGTGTTGTGATGCCCTTGTTGTTGTTGTCATGTACTTTCGAGTTGGTTTCTCACCACTGGAACAATAAATAACATCTTGATAAATGGAGAAAAGATTGGAGTTGTCAAAGACTTCATTCTGCTTGGATTCACCATCAACGCTCATGGAAGCAGCAGTCAAGAAATCAACAAACACACTAGATTAGGCAAATCTGTTTCACAAGACCTCTTTAAAAGTGTTCAAGAGCAAAGGTGTCAGTTTATGCATGAAAATGTGCCTAACCCAAGCCATAATATTTTCAATAGCCTCATATGCATATGAAAGTTGGACAGTGACTAAGGAAAAATGTAGAATAATACTAGATGCATTTGAGTTATAATGTTGGAGAAGATTATTAAAGGTACCATGGACTGCCAGAAAAACAAACAAATCTGTGTTGGAAGTACAACCAGGATATTCCTTAGAAGCCAAGATGGCCAGACTGCATCTCCTATACTTTGGACATATCATCAGGAGGGACCAGTCCCTGGAGAAGGACATTATGCTTGGTAAAGTGGAGAGTCAGTGACAAAGAGGGAGACCCCGAACTAGGTGGACAGGCCCAGTGGCAGAAGCAATGGGCTCAAATGTAGCAGCATTTTTGAGGATGGTGAAGGACCAGGCGGTGGTTCGTTCTGTTGTACATGGGGTCTCTAAAGGTCAGAACTGACTCAACAGCACAAAAACAAAACATAGGGTGTCTGAAGAGCAACTGTTCAGTTTCACCTGCTGATCTTTATGTTAGAAATTGATTGCTTATCTTATAGTGCCACACCAGGACTCAGAATTCATCATAATACAGCTTGCCTGTGTGGGAAGACCCTGTTTCTGGGGTCTTCTGAGCTGGGTGGGAAGGTGTCCTAGCACTGTTATTTGACAGTTTTGTGATCTCTGGAAAATTCCTTGCATCCTTTGACTCTCAGTTTACCAATCTGTAAAATACAAATAATAATGCTGTTATAGTTATGGGCCCTAGAGTCGATTCTGATTCATAGCAGCCCCCTATAGGGTTACTGAGGAGTGGCTGGTGAGTTTAAACTGGTAAAGTATTTATCCTCCAGCGTGGAAATGTGTATTCAGATATATTATGACAATTAATCCTAGCTCTATGCCCCAACAACAACAAATGCCCCAAAGTGAGATCCACATCCCACAGGAAAAATCAACCACTAACAAATGGTGATTCTATTATCATCAAACTGGGAAATAGGTGAATCTATTATCTTGTCCTGGTGTTAAATCCCCCTCCTTATTGGGCTATGTGTTGGACTGCAAAGTCAGTTTGAACCACAAGGTCGACAGTTCAAATTCACTATCCTCTGCTTGAAAACCCTATACAGGGTCACTAGGAGTAGGAACCGACTCAACGGCCCTTAACAACAATTATCATGCCTGGCATTTACATTGGTTTGTGGAGTAGGAATTCACCCATGGCAGTGGGTTTTTGGGTTTGGTGGACAAATGGACTTTACATTTGGTCATAAAATATCCATGGGCATTTTGCATATGGGTAGCTTTTCATGAAGGTTAAAAAAGTTGTACAACTACCGTTCTTTCTCCTCTGACTACCAGTATCTTGTTGTTAAGTGCCTCAGAGTCTGTTCCAACTCCTAGTGACGC
>NW_006408659.1:1795624-1811711 GCF_000296735.1 Chrysochloris asiatica | reverse complement strand
TGGTGTGGAGCTGTAGGATAAGCAGTGGACTGCAAGGTCATTTGATTAGCATAGTTGGTGGTTCAAACTCACCAGCTGCTTCTTAGAAACTCAATACAGGGTCGCTATGAGTCAGAACCAAATCGAAGGCACTTTTAACATCATTAACACACCCAAACTAAATCCACTGCTAGCTACTTGATTCTGACTTATTGTTGTTGTTAAGTGTTGTCAAATCTGTTCTGACTCACAGCCACCTGTATAGGGTTTCCAAGGAGTGGCTGATGAGTTTGCACCACCGACCTTGCATTTCAAACCAACCTTGTGGTCTAGTGCTTATCCTACAGAGTCACACCAGGGCTTTCAAGACTGCACATTTTTACTGGTGTAGACAGCCTCATCTTTCTCTGTTGGAGTGACTGGTAGGTTTGAACAGTTTATCTTGTGACTTGCAGCCTAGTCCCTATCTCACAGTGCCACCAGGGTTCCTAGGTGAAAACAACAACAACAACAACAAAAAAACAAACCTGGAATTTAAACTCTCACACATTGTAATCAATCTTGCTTTCCTTAATGGATATGTGTGTTAAAATTATGGAAAAAAACCACATCAACATTTCACAGTGGGCAGTGCAGGCATGACAGGTGTTCCTTTCCAATAGCTTTCTATACTTGCTAACCTGTTTATGAAGAATGAAGGTCCCTACATGGTATAAACAGTTTGTGCACATGGTATGAATAGTTTTGTGCTCCACTATAAATCTAAAGGTTGGTGGTTTCAAACCACCCAGTAGTACTGCAGAACAAAGGCCTGTCAACCATGTCCATAAAGATTGTTGTTGTTGTTGTTGTTGTGATGTGCCGTGGAGTTTGTTCTGACTCATAGTGACCCTGTACAGCGTTTCTGAGGCTGTAAATCTTTACGGGAGCAGAAATCCTCATCTTTCTCCCACAGAACAGCTGGTAGTTTCGAACTGCTGACCCTGAGGTTAGCAGCCCGATTCATAACCACTGTGCTACCAGAGCTCCTTACATAAAGAGTACAGCTAAGTAAACCCTATAAAGTTCTACTCTGCAACACATAGGGTTGCCATGAGTTGGAACTGAATCTTGGTCAGTGGATTTGTTGCTTATTTATCTATTTATTTGAATGAGGAATAGGTATTACTCTCCCATGCTGTAAAACATTAAGGTTATTAAAATGATTCCCATCCCCAAAGCAAAACTTTCCTTCTACAAATAAAAAGATCTGCTAATATTCCACAGAGTTTCTCATTTTTGGAAAAGATTTTATTGCAGCCTGTTCCACCACATATGTATGATCCAGCTGTATGACACCAAGGTTGTGAGGAAAAACACCCTGTTTCTACATGCATTTCTTCTTGGTGTTGTTTAAAAGAAACTTTCTTATTTCGCACCCCTGCAGCCTTCAGGAAGTGAACTTGGTTTGGGTTTGCCAGGCTTCTCAATCTCACCATCAGTGTGCGTAGTAAGATGCTGTAGACTGATAAAGCTGGGGGTGGGACCTGCAAAGTAGCAGATGCTGCAGTGAGAATTCTCTGGCTCCAGCATCACGGGGAAGGAATGGCCTGCAGCATCCTGCAGGTGTGAGGTGCAGAATGAAGCTCCTTGGAACCTAGCCCTTAGGAAATTCACATTTGAAAGCACTGAGCTAAAGCAATGCAGAGGAGGGTAGTTTTATTAAAAGGACAGACTCCTGAGAACTCAGCTTCGTATAACTTGACTGTTATCTACAAAAGTTTTCTGGATAGTGTTCTTAAAAGAGCTGAGACATACAGATAGAGTTTTATTTTGTTGATTGTGAGAGAAATACACTCAAAATATTGCTTTCCTTCTAAAGGAGACAATTTTCAATATACTTTTTGCCTGGGATAATTGAAGTTGTTTCATTCTCTCTTATTTATTGACAGCTAGGATAAGCAGTCCTGGTGTGGCACTGTAGGATAAGCACTGGACTGCTAACCACAAGTGCAGCAGTTCAAACCCACCAGTCGCTCCTCAGAAACCCTATACAGGGTTGCTATGAGTCAGAACTGACTCGAAGGCACTTAACAGGATAAGCATTGGATTTAAAGTTCAAACCCAGCAGTCGGTCCTTGAGAGAAAGATGATGCTTTCTGTTCCTATAAAGATTTATAGCCTCAGAAGCCCTGTACAGGATTGCTAGGAATCATAATCGACTCAGTGGTATTTAACAACACGTCATATTCACCCACCCCTTGTGTGTCAGTGGAGACTTGTGTGTTGTTTTGAGGCTGAACAGATTTCAATGGAACTTCCAGACGAAGACTACAGAGTCAGGCCTGTTCATCGACTCTATCAGTGGGGATTTGTTGTTGTTGTTTAATGCTTTAAATACTATTGTTTTATTGTTAAGTGCCATTGAGTCAGCAACCCCATATAGGTTCCTGAGGAGTAGCTGGTGAGCTTGAACCGCCGACCTTGTGATTCAAACTGACTTTTTAGTCCAGCGCATTAACCCACTGAGCCACACCAGTCCTAGCAGGTTGTTGTTGTTATGAAATGTTTTAATGAATGTAGAAACGAGGCACACAGAGATGGAGGATCTTGCACAAAGTCATATGACTAGAATTTTGTTGTTCTTAAATGCTATTGAGTTAGATTCCAACTCATAGAGACCCTGCATAGGGTTCCGAGGAGTGGCTGGTGGGTTTGAACCACTGATCTTGCTATTAGCAGTCCAGTGTTCATCCTACAGCACCACACTAGGACTCCATGACTAGAGTAGATACATGGATTGCTTTGGGGCAGTCTGTCTCCAGTGGGCTCTTACACAAGATATTGTCACAGCCTCTTTGAAAAGTAATTTTTTAATGATCTAGATGTATCCTATTTTGTTAGGTGCCTTCTAGTCATTCCTCAGGTCATTCATCTCCAGGCACAGCTGAGCAAAACACAAGGGCCTGTGCCATCCCCAGGACCTTTTATGGATTTGACTCACAGGGTTTTCATTGGCTGATTTTCAGAAGTAGATCACCAGGCATCTCTTCCTAGTCTGTTTTAGTGTAGAAGCTCTGCTGAAATCTGCTCAGCCTCACAACAGGCAAGTTTCCATTGACACAACTGTATATTGTTATTTAACAATGTAAAATTACATTCTTCTTTTAAAAATGAAAAAATGCCTTCCCTATATTTTGTAGGAAATATAGACAGTCTGTTCTCAAAGCTCTCAGAATAAAGTGTTTATTATTATGATATTTGTTATATTTCCATTTGTTTTTACAAGAGTATCTCCCCCACTAGATAGCAGCACTGTAAGGAGGGACCCCCAAATACTGTATTCTCTATAGAGTTTCAGTGTTTAGAACATTGTTATTGTTGTTATGTGCCGTGGAGTTGGTTCTGACTCATAGCGACCCTGTACAGCATTTCCGAGGTTGTAAATCTTTACAGGAGCAGAAAGCCTCATCTTTCTCCTGCAGAACAGCTGGTAGTTTGAACTGCTTACTTAGTGGTTCGCAGCCTGATTCATAACCACAAAGCTGCAAAATAAATATTTGATGAAATATGAAATAAATTGAAAGTGGTAGTTTCTGGGCTGTGCTTTCACTCCCTCAACCATCCTGGAGGTAACCTGCAAGCATTTCCTGTATATGCTGAAGGTATTCTCTAGATGTTGGGGAATGCTTAGCTGACCATGGGGCAGGATGGAGCTGCTGGATATTGTCTAAACCTCTACACCAGTGGATGGGCCTTGTTTGGGGAAAGAGTTTTTCTCTGCAGGTGCTGTTATCAATGAACAAGGTCATGCAGAAGTAGGACGGGTCCTAACCCTAATCTCATGGAGGTGGGTCTCAGACAATACATTTATCACTTGCATCAACAGACTTGGAAAGAGTGTGCACCTGATGTAGACAGAATGTGAGGATGCATCTACAAACCAAGGAATGCCAACAGACAGAGCTGCCAGAAAATGAAAGAGACAAAGACAGGTGAAAGAGACAAAACCCCCAAACTCACTGCCATTGAGTCAATTCTGACTCATAGTGACCTGTATAGGCTTTCCCAGGAGTGGCTGGTGGTTTTGAACTTCTGACCTTGAGGTCAGCTGTCCAGTGCTGATCCACCAGCACTACATCAACAGCTAGAACACAGTCCTCTGAAGCCCTGAGTTCATATGTCTACATTCCCAAACTTTGAGAAAATAAATGTCTGTTCTGTAAAAGAGCCACTATGGTACAGGAAAAATCTGCAAAAGGTGGAACTATGTAACGCAGAAATCTGAGAAGAACAACTAAAGCATTTTCTGTTAAAAGAGAATGATAGAAAAGTGGTAAAGCCTGTCAAAGGTGGAAAATGTGTGAGACCCAGAAAAAGAAGGCTGTCCTGTTGAGTTCTGGCTGCCAAAGGATTCACTGTATTTTGTTATGGTTGTTGTTAAGTGCTGTGGAGTCAGTGCCAACCCATATAGGGTTTCCAAGGAGTAGACTGGTGAGTTTGAACTGCTTACCTTGTGGTTCAAACCGACCTTGTGGTCCTGTGCTTTATCCCACAGCGCCACAGCAGGTAGCCTTAGGAAACTAAGACACCTGGGAATTAAATTCCTGGGAGCAATCCAAAACCAGTAAGTGGTTAGGGCTGGTGGTTAGATTACCTAGCTTGCTTGAACCTTTGTGTGACAATTGTGAGGTCTGGCCTATAAAGTCTCTGAGAGCATTCTCGGCTGAACCAAGTCCCAGGTTCCCACAGTGATTATCTGCTCATTAATACATGATTTTCTAACTGCATTCGTCTCATTCTTGATCTCAGTCCTCAATACACAGTATACTCAGTATATAGTCATTAGGAAAGAAACTCTGGTCACAAACTACATGACAAGAACCAGATTCTTTCTCATTTGATTTTCAGATGAAGATGCAGCCCAGTGGACACCTTGGTTTCAGTTTTGTGAGACCCTGAGCTGAGCACCCTGCTACAGCTCCTAACTTATAAAAATGGTGAGATTATACAATGTGTGATGTTTTGCGCTGTTGAGATTGTAATCATTTGTTAATACAGCAATAGAAAACAAATACAATTGTTGGCACCTGTATAGAAGGCCTTGCTACACAAATACCTAAATATGTTGGAGAGGTTTTGTGACAGGGCAGTGAGGAGAGCAGGAGGGATTTTGAGATGCATAGTAGACAAAGTCTGAAATGCTGTAAGTAGACTAAATAGAAATCTGGAGTTTATGGTGAGTTTCAGAAGGAAGTGAAGAACATGCTACCGGAAACTGGAGGAAGGAAGATCCTTGTTATATTGTAGCAGGAAAATGCACAAAATTATCTCCTGTAGCTAAGGAGATTTCAAGAAAAGTATTGAAGGAAGAATTGTTAAACCAAAAGGTATGAGGATCAGATGATTTTGAAATTTCCTGGTCTCTCTAACTAGCAAAAGATGCTGAAATTAGAGATAAACTACCAATAAAACAGCTTTAGGGGAAAAAGCTGGGGGTGTTACTATACAAGTCTTTAGCAGAACCTCAGAAAGATCAAAAGATAAGAATATCCAGTTACACAAAGGGTCCTTTGAAGATATTAAGGGTGTGACTCAGGAATGTTTTCAGTGAAACCAGGGTACTTTAGGAAGTTTAGGGGTGCTGTGCTTCAGCCATCTGGGGAGCCCACGGTTGAGAAGTTTTTTACTGAAATAAAAATTGTATATATGGCTTTTCTCTAATGGAGTGAGCCACAGTGAAGCACATATAAGGACTAGAGAATTCTTGAGAAAACACTCACACCTTGAGCTGAAAGGAACAGAGAATACAAAATGAAAGGAGAATTTTAGAGCTTCTACAACCTTGGTTCTATGGATGGTAGAAAGCAGAATGACAAAATTATTAAAATACAAGACGTGCTACCTTACAGGAAAAAGGAGAGTAAATACAACAAAAGAAGAGTAAAACCACAGAGGTTCTAATAAGGAGCACCCCATATTTGCCTGGCTGGATTTTCAGAAATGTTACATAAGGACCCTAATGGTGCTCTGGTAGCGTAGTGGTTACTTAGGCTGCTAATCTCATAGCAGTTCAAAACTGCCAGCTGTTCCGTGGGAGAAAGATGAGGCTTTCTACTCCCTCAAAGATTTACAGCCTCGGAAACCCTATACAGATTCACTATGAGTTGGAACCGACTCCAAGGCACATAACCACCACCACCACATAAGGAGCCCTGGTGGTGTTGTAGGTTAAGCATTGCACAGCTTAACCACGAGGTTAGTGTTCAAACCTACAATGGAAGACAGGTGAGGCTTTGTTCTGATAAAGATTTAAAGTCTCGGAAACTCTATACAGGGTCCCTGTGAGTTGGAATCAACTTGATAGCAGTGAATTACGATCTAGTAACTTCTTTTTTTTAAAGTAACCTTTTTTTTACCTTTCATTTTCCCCCATTTTGAATGAGAATGTCTGTAGCTAATACCCTATGCCTGTCCCACTAATCTATGTTGTGGGTAGATGATACAGGTGAAGAGGGATTGTGTGCAGGCACCTATTCCACACCTGATCCCAATTTAGATGATAGACATTTGGAATGGGATGAGACTCAGGGAAGGATATTGAGGGCCAGAGCATACAGGCCCTAGAGTGACCCTGTGATATCTGTCCCTTGGTGTTTAGGCCTCCCCTCTCCATTAAGTATGAGTGGGCCCTGTCACTTGCTTCTAAGTAACAAAACAGAGCAAAGGTGAGAGAATGGTATTTCCACAGTAGTGTTATATAGCAAAGGTGATGGGATAGCACTTATGTGGTTATGCTACAACATACAGGAGGCCCTCAGCTTTTTGTCTTCTGAGGACTTTAAAACAACAAACTGCCATTGCTTGAACTGTGAAAATGAATTCTGCAAACCACCTAAGGGAGCTTTGAAGTGAATTCTTCCCCAGTCAAGTCTCCAGATGGGAAAAAAAAATGTCTCCAGTGAGACTTTGAGTATCAGACCCAACTAACTTGTGCCAGACAGTCCCTGACTCACAAAAACAGTGACACACGTACCATGAGATGCTCTGAGTTTACTGTTTTGAGCCAGTACGTGTGTGGTAATTTGTTACACACCAAAAGAAAACTAATACAAAGGTTCTCAATAGGTTGAACGATTGCAAGTTGAAAGCAAACTCTTGGACTAGTACCATTTTGGACACAGGTTTTTCCAGTACAAAATTAACTTTATCCGCAACAGTGGTAGCATTCTATTATTGCTTGGAAAAATTTTAAATGATAACACTTGAAATCAACTGACTCAACACTACAGTCCTCCCATTTAAAATTACATACAAAATGGTAAAAATGATCGGATTTTTGAGAGTTCCTTCAAAGAATCCTACAGCTGCTCTGCTTGTGTTCCAATTTCTGTAGGATGTTAAATGAAAGATAAAATTAAATCTTTTTAGTTCCAAGCATGTGTGGGAGTCACACAGAGCTACATGGTTGGTTCTTTTGATTTAGAAAGATTATTTTCAGCTAGGTCATCATTGCAGAAGGAGGAGAGTTGGGCAAACTAGGCATTCCTGAGAATATCATTTTACTTCACATAGAATTCTCCAGTTGTTCAAGCACAAGCAGGTCAGCTCTCCAGAGTTCAGAGCAGATGCCTCTATAGGAAACTGACAGAGATCTGGGGAGACATTTGTGATCCACGGGAGTACTGTTTAACCTTGAAGATGATTAGGTGAAGAAGCAGCAAGGCCCTTGTGGAGAAGAAACAAGCAGCCGAGTTTGAGTGTTGGCATACTTGTTTCTGGAACCTTCACTACCATTCCTGTTGAAATACTCTGGCTAGTTCATTTGAGAATACCCCCTGAATGATGTGCGTATTGAAAGCGTGTGCAAAGGGCTCTGTGTACAACCGGAAAATCATATGGCAGCAGTGATAATTGATAAAAGCATATGGTATGCTTTTAAAGTTTCCCAAGTGAGTTAGTAGGTTAAACTTTGACTTCCTAAATGCAGAAGTCAGAAACATTCCTTTTACATGGAAACAAAATCTGACATAACTCTGTGACCTCGGGGGAAAAAATCACTTAATCTCTCTGGGTCTAAGTTGTGTTATCTGTTAAATGAAAACAGAACTAGGTGAGAAGAAAAACACTTTTTCCCTGACTTAGCATTACTTATGTGTACAACACTTTGCCATGCCCAAACACACCCCTGTCATTTGGAGGGAAGGAGGTGTGGTGGTTATAATTTGAACTTTCCTATCAAAGAGGTTTGGCATTTAACTCCTAGGCCCCTTCTCTTGACTAGCTGTAGAACCTTCAAGTTCTTTAGTTTTGCTGAACCTTGCTATCCTTACCTAATTAAGAGTTAAACCACCCACTTGAAAGGGTTGATATAAGGGTCAAGTGAGACAGTGTGTCACTAACTTGTGCAATGATGCTGCATGAGAAACACCCCCACAAAGGGTCATATACAATAAGCATGGGTCTGGGGGTGTTCTGGTGTGAACTGCAAGTCGGCAGGGGTGCCTGTACTCCATGGTCTCTCTGTTGTCTGGAGTCACTGAGGCAGAAGTACAAAGGGAAAGCCCAGTTGCACATTTCAAGTCTTTGCTCACATCATATCATTGATGAAAAGGCACATGACCAAGTCCAAAGTTAAGGAGTGGGAAGTACACACTCAGTCCACCTGAGATTGTGATGAGGGGGATTCAGAATCGAGTTTAATAATTCAGTACACCCAGATGGTATATGTGAAGCACTTAGGCATCACAACACCTGGTATACCGCACCATGATTGATAATTGACATCTGATTGTGATTTTTTTTGTGTGTGTGCTGACTTTCCTCCAGGCCATCAATATTCTTTGTGCTATTTGAGGCAAAAACTGAACATTTCTCTTGCCATACAATTCCACCATTTCACACACCTGCCTGATAGTGTAATATCAGGTTCTTTCCTTGGGATTAGGATTGTTCTTTTTCAACAGTTTGGTCTTTCTTTCAAATGCAAATACTTTGGGAGGGGGTTTACAAAGTAATCCTTCAGCCATTAGGGAGGAAGGACCCAGAAGGAGGAAAGAAAGTGTCCGAATGCAGCTGATAATAGATTTGGGTTCAAGTTGTTTAGAAATTGGGTGAATTTGAACAAGTTAATTAGGCATGTTTATCAAAGTTTCCTCATCTGTAAAACTGGTCAAAATTATCCTTTGGTTGTTATGAGAATGCCACAGACTAATGTCTCTTAATGATCTCATTTTGTACTCTGTAAAATAGCATCCAGTGTGTGGGAACAAAACTACTTCTCCATTTTGGCCTGTTTCTTGGAATATTTGAACAAAAGGTGAGGACATTATAGATTGAATGCCTGCTTTGCTCTCATGCTAATGTCTGGACTTGAGTTGGGATGAAATAACATGCTGAGGTAGTCATAAAAGCCCCACATGTTTTCTGCCCTGGTATGGGGACTGTGCTAGTTCTTCCTCTCTGGAGTTATATACGGGGATCCGAGTCACTGCAGAAATGCTGGGAAAGGCATTTGGATTGTGGCAGGAGGTGTTCAGAAACAGACCTAACCATCAAAAAGTCAAACACATTATAATACCACTGATGATTGTTATAAAATGGTATACAATCATTTTATATTGATAAAATATATTTCTATTTCCCTTGATGCTGAGGGAGAACAGAGATGCTACACACTTGAGTGGGGATGACAGAGCATCCATTAGTGGGGTTTCAGTTGCCATTCTTTACAGAGATGCTGGGAGCCATCTCTCAAATTCCAGAATCATGGACTACGGTTATTGTATATTCATGTTATTGTTATTGTATTCTCTATGTATTCAGTTATTGTATGTGTTTCATTGGGTAGCAGGTGTGGAATCCATCATTTGTGGATACAAAATGGCGACATAGGGTGGCGGGATAAATCGGCTAAGAATCTGGAGAAGGTGGTTGCTTAGCATCCCACATTCCTCAAAAAAGTAGGGATGAGTGATTCTCTGCCATGATAATATTCCTGTGTGAGTCCCTCTTCCTGAAGACATCAGCCTTTGTTTGTTGAAGCAACATCTAGGCCAGCTGTTGATGTCTTTTTTTTTTTTTTGACTTTTGAATAGGGAATGTGTCTGCATGAGAAAGAGAGATTGACATATAATGAGAGAGACATTGATTGATTTAGGTATTTGGGGGTGAGATGGTATTCTGGCTCTGGGCATGTTAACATTCTTACATCATTGGTACAACAGATAACTGCTTTTCATAAGTTTCTATATTTGGTGGAATCATAGGAATGATGATAATGTAAAATAAATCTGACTTTAGTTTTCTACTCTTCTTTAGACAAAAAAAAGAAGTTGAAAAAACGGTTACCTTGCCCCAATCTCCTGAGCCTGGGCAAGCGAGAGGCTTTGGGGCCAGTGTAGTGTTTTCTTTCTACAGCTTCTTTGGCAACATGAGGGTTGGGAAGGCATACTGAAAATGGAAGGAGGGATTCTCAAGGGCAGTAGGCATCAAGAGAATTCTGAGAGCTCCAGTCTGTTAGCCTCACTGGTTGTGCAAGTGTAGAATTTAAGAGAAGGTTTTAGCTAAGGTCTAACAACCTGCCTTCTCTGTCAGAGCCTTGGTTCTGATCTGCACAGGGACTGGTGCAGTCCTTTTGAAGTTGTGATTGTTGATGAGACGTTTTAAAATACATTATAATCTGCCCGAGAGGTTTCATTTCATAATTACATTTTGCTTTTCAATAAAATTAGCAACCTTTACAACACATGCATACACAGAGTATTCCGTAAGAAGGTCTGTGTTTCTGTCTTTTGATAATCATATATTTGGAAGGACTCCTGTATGTCAAATATTCACATCCATTTAATGGATACTCAGATATCCCTAAGACTTGTAGGACTGCATAGCAAATCAGTGCTGTCAGTCCACTTGAAATTTTATCTGATCTTTAGACAAATCAATTCATTGTGTAATACAATTTCTTGATCTGAGCTCTGAGTGCTTCATGTATGGGGTCTTAACAAATATCAACCTCTTCACCATGGCTAATAAAAGTCCCTATACCATCTAGTCCATGCTTTCTCCTCTGATCACATCTCCCACCCCTCTCCTAGGCTGTCTCAGCTCCAGCCACATGGACCATCTGTTTCTCTTCTAAACTCCCCAAGCTCATTCTTGCCACAGGCTTTTGCATTAGTTCTTCCTTCCAACTGCCAAGTTCTCTCTCCCAGGCGTCCTCATGCCTAGCTCTTTTGTCACCTTCACAGACTGACTCTCTTTAATTACATTAAAGAGTTCCCCCAAATTCTCAGTTACTTTATATTGTTGTTGTTATGTACCATCAAATTAGTCCAACTCATAGTGACCTTGTACAGGGTTTTGGAGGAATGGGTTTGAACCACCAACCTTGTGGTTAGAACTTTATATTATTATGGTGTCTTATTTTATGTATAATATTGATTGCTACTATGTTATTTTATTACATAATTGATTGCTATGTGTCTTCCTCATGTGAATTCATGTTTCATAAAACAGGAGGGAAGTGACATTTCATGTTCAGATCTGCAACCCCCTACCTAGAACAATGTTTGGCACATAAAGAGCTGAATGAATGAGTGAGATTTATGTAATACTTTCTAATTTGTGGATATTTTAAGACACAGTTCTCAGAAATGTCTCTGGCTTAACCACCAACTCCAACTATACTGTTGTTGTTATAATGTTATAATGCTTTGAGTTGGCTCCAACTCATAGCCACCCTTTGTAAGGGGTTCCTGAGGAGTGGCTGGTGGGTTTGAACTGCTGACCTTAAACTCAGAGGAAATAATAGTAGCAACAACAGTATCTCAAGAATACACAACAGTGTTCGGTCTTACTTAGTGAGCATGATGCAGTGGTTAAATGCTTGGATGCTAACTGAAAGGTAAGGGTTTGAACCCACCAGCCGCTCCACAGGAGAAAAACGTGGCAGACTGCTTCTTTACAGACTAATAGCCTTGGAAACTCTCTGTGCAAGTCTACTCTGTTGTCTAGGTCACTATGAGTTGGAATTGGCTTGAGTTGCTATTTGCTATGGATGTGTCCCATCCCCCCAAAATATCTGTTGAATTCCTGACCTTTGTACCTGTGGGTATATTCCTGTTGGGGAATAAAGAGTTTTCTTAGGTTAGTGTGGTCAATCTGTTACTTCTGAGTTATAAAAAGACCAGAATAGATACAGAGCTACTCACTGGCGGAAGACATGCCATTTGAAAGCTGTCTTTAAGTCAAAGACACAAGGAACCAAGAAATGCCTAGGATTCTCAACAAGGAAGCAATCAACACAGCCTGAGACTCAGATTCCGACGTTTACTCTCTAAACCTATAGGAAAATGAATTTCTGTTATTTAAGGCCACATACTTGTTAGATTGTATTACAGCAGTCTGGTAAAACTACTGTGATCCTGTTGTTGTTGTTAAGTGCCATCAAGTCAGTTTAGATGACCCTGTATTGGTTTTCCAAGGAATGGCTGGTGGGTGTGAACCACTGACCTTGCAATTAGCAGTCCATTGCTTATCTTACAGAGCCACAGTAGGGCCCTACTATAATCCTAGGAAGGTTTAAAAGTATTATAGTTTAATCTTGAGACACTACAAAATACTTACTGAAATAATGAGGAGATGAGACCAAACCATACTGCTTATATTTTTAACAGGTTAAGTGTTGAGGTAACAACATATTTCCTAATCATTGAGTATATTGTATGTCTTTATTGTTTTGTGTAGGTACATTTACTTTTTTGAAGGGATTTATGGTGGTATAATGGTTTATAACTTGGCTGCTAACTGAAGGACTGGCAGTTCAAATCCACCAGTGGCTCTGGGTGATCTGCTACTTTATGGGGCACACTGTTACTATTGTTAAGTGCCATTAAGTCAGTTCCGATTCATATTGACCATGTATAGTGATTCTGAGGAGAGGTTGGTGGGTTTGAACCTCTGACTTTCTGGTTAGTAGGTCAGTGCTGATCCTCCAGTGCCACATCAGGATTATGGGGCCTACTACTCTGCTGTAGGAGTCCTGGTGGGGTGCTGTGGGTTAATGCATCAGACCACAAAGCCATTTGAACTACAAGGTCAGTGGTTCAAGCTCACCAGCTGCTCTTCGGAATCCCTATAGAGGGTCACTACGGGTCAGAATCAACTCGACAGCCCTTACCAACAACAACAACAACTCTGTCATAATGAATCACTCTAAATCTGAACTGACTCAATGGTACACAACCACAACAGGCTTGAAGTGGCCAAGAAAACTTGATATATCCAATTCATGATTTAAAAAAATATATCTATTTGAGAGATTTTGAATTGTATCTTATATATAACATAATTTGATTGGGGATTGATGTAATAACTAGTCGGCAGTGGTCTCTGGGTGGCACAAATGGTTAAGTCCTTGACTACTAGCTGAAAGGTTCCAACCTACTCGGTAGTATTGCAGGAGTCAGATCTGGCGATCTGCTTCTGAAAGTAGACAGCCTTGAAAACACTATGGAGTACTTGTAGTGAATACCCATGGAGTTGCCATGAATCAGAACCAACATGATGGCAATGACAACACTAGTCATCGAGATATAAATAATATATTAATCTTACTGGGTAGCGTTTCTTTCTGTTGTGCAGAAGATCGCTATGAGTCGGAACCAACTTAATGACACCTAGCAACAACTACATTCTTTGTACACTGAAGCCCCTTGGATCTAGCAATACAAGCTTACAAAGGACATATGAGCATCTTCATTTTACAAACAAGGAAATTCCTATTAAAAGAAGGTAACTTATCTAAAGCCACATTATTTATAACTGGAAGATCTTAGAGTGAGATTCATGGCCGCCTTCTCTCCATTCTGTGTCTGGATAGGGGAACTGTGGAACTGTAGGGTATTGAATTTGATATAGTAAGAAAGATGCTTCTTTGCTCAGTATATTATTTTATAGAGCAGACCCAAAAGAAAGAGATGTGAAACCACTCTTTTTAAGAGGAAAAGAAAACTGTGGAGAATTCACAGTTTCAAAAGGGGGCCCAGTGGATAATATTGACATGAAAGAAAGACAGAAGCCACACAGCACAGCTGAAGGCTGGTGTATGGGCTGACGTTATAGGCCACAAACAGGCATGGGAGCTAGAAAAGTTCAGATGGGGAGGCCTTCAGCATTCAGAAGTTTCTTTCAGCAAAATGCATGGTGGTCATCTGATAGACCATTTAAATCTTCACATCAACTTTCAGAAGGTATAGAAGGCACTAAGAGAAATTGTCTCTCTAGATTTAATTCTGACCAAGAAGTAAGAACACATGAACAATATGGAAATGAGATGGAACCATGGAGGAAACTGTTACCTTGGATCAAAGGGAAATCATACTAGAAAATGTCGGATGGCTGTCCTATATTTGAGAAATGTAGGTTTCAAAAAATGTTCAAAGGAAAGGAAGCTCTCATAAAAATATGACTAAAAATGACGGAGTGAGTGGCTTAGGAACTTAAATCCTGAATGTAAAGTTGTAGATCATAAAAATGAGAAAGGAAAAAAGAACTAGACAATTACAGAGTCATTAAAGTGGATTCCTCCTTTGATATGTTTTTAACGTAGTTTCTGAAAGAGAAGAATACAAAACAGAAGCACCCATTTTAAGCATGATGTGATCAGCCTGGAGAACTTACCTCTATGTTATCTGTTTTTATGAATAGAATGGGTTTTAATGCAATATTTAGGAGCAGATGATAAACAAAGGGAAGACAGGACCTCAGTTTTGGAAGATTATATAATACTGAACATGACATTGGAAAGGCAAGCCTGCCTCTGTCAGTTTTGCTTTGGTTTCTCTATGACTCTTCTATCTTGAAAGAACAAAAACATTGCTAGAAAGAATTTCAAGGCCACATCTAGAAAGGAGATAAAGAGTAAGGAAATAGGCATTTTAAAAGACTTCAAGACTCGTGACTTAGATGAATAATATTCGATGACACTGAAAGTGGTGGGACTCATATAGTGATCTTTAAGAAAGTTAAGATTTACATTTTAAGAAGAGACTGAAGACTACCAGCTAGCTTAAGCAGGCAAAAGCACAAATTTTCAGGGGGGAGTGGGGAAGTGTACATTTGTGTGAGGAGTAAATTGCAGTACCCACAGATGGTGAAATCTGATGTTCTACTAAAAAGATTTCATATAGAGGCTGCTCTATAGCTTGTGTCCTAAGACAGAGGTCCTCAAACTTTTCTCAGGGGTCTCTTGGAATTATTGAGGACACAAAGGATTTTGGCTTCTGTTGAATCTATCAGTGTTTTCCATATTGGAAATTAAAACAGAAAGAAATTTAAACAAAAGCACACAATCCATTAGCAATCAGAATCCACAAAGCATCATGTTGGGAAGCTTCTAGAAAATCCCACTTTCAATTAGGTAAGAATGAAGAAGACGAAAGAAATGATACCTTCATATTATTATGAAAATATTTCTGATCTTTTAGATTCTCTAAAAAAGGTTGAAGGGTCCCAAGAACTCTGCACTAGTCTTTGAGAACTGTGACAAGATTTCTCATGTGCCAAAGAGGTGTCAACAGTAATATTATGGCAATGTATTTGTAATAGCAAATGTTTCAAATATGCCTTAGCAGAGATATGAATAAATGAGTTTTAAAAACCTATAGAACAATTTAGGAGCTCTGGTAGCATTGTTGTTGTTAGGTGCCATCGAGTCAGTACCGACTCATAACAACCTTATGCACAGCAGAATAAAACACTTCCAGGTCCTGGGCCAACCTCACTATTGTTGCCACACTTGAGTCCATTGGTGCTGCCACTTAGCCAATCCATCTTGTTGGTGGGGGAGGGGGTCTTCCTCTTTTTCTCTGACCCTCCACCCTACCAAACATGATATCCTTCTCTAGCAACTGGTCCCTTCTGACAATATGTCCGAAATATGAGAGATGATGTTTGTCCATCCTGGCCTCCAAAGAGCACTTTGGCTGCACTTTTTCCAACACGGATCTGTTGGTTCTTTTGGCAGCCCATGGCACTTTCAATATTCTCCACCAACACCATAACTCAAATGCATCAATTCTTCTACGGTCTTTCTTATTCACTGTCCAGCTTTCGCATGCATATGAGG
>NW_006408659.1:1774175-1789945 GCF_000296735.1 Chrysochloris asiatica | reverse complement strand
GCTATCTGTGCACTGACTTTCCCCAGTCAAGGGACAGAAAGCTGTCACCCCAGCGGCGCAGCTGAGAAGCAGCAGCAGCAGAACTGAGAGCAAATGCACGAGGCAACGTGATGGGCTTTTTGGTCCATGGAACAAGGTAAGTAAAGATGTATGCCTTTGGGCAGGAAGCTTACTTAGGAATGGGTTGCCTCCAGGCACTTAATTGGGGGAGCTGCTCTAGTTGACCCATAGAACTAGAGCTGATTGATCATTTTTGGGCCATGGCTTAGACGGCCTTTGAGCGTTTATCAGCAATGTCGGGTGCTTTTTAACACTGCACGAGTAGGGCCGAGTCCACCAAGGGCCCGAGAGGGGCAGTTCTGACCAAAGAACTATATCCTGAATATTTTAAATTCTGAATTGTAACCTGTTAACTTCCCTAATAAATTCCATGATCATGAGTATTGTCTGTGAGTTTGGGGTGGCCACTGCCATGAATGGTCAAACCCAGCTGAGACTTAGAAAGTGTTGTGGGAGGGAGAGACGGTATCAGAATTGGTAAGAAGGTTGGAGAGTGAAGGCATGTCTGATGTCCGCCTCATAGGAATCAGTCTTAGGCTGATGTTGAGTCTGATTTTTCTTTCTTCTGGTGAAGTCCAAGGAGGTCACATGCCACAATGCTGCTTCCATACCCTTTTTCCAGCCTGCTTGGACACATAAACTTTAAGTTTGACTTAAGTTCCAACTACCTTGTGATTTTTGATTAAATCTCTGAAATTTTGGATATTTTTGCTAGTATAAACTTGTACTGGAGTCCTGGTATGGTGCTGCAAGATAATGTGCTGGACTGCAAGGTCGGTTTGAGCTACAAAGTCAGCAGTTCTAACCCACCAGTTGCTCCTTAGAAACACCCTATACAGGGTCACTGAGAGTCGGAACCGACTCGACAGCATTTACCAACAACAACAAACTAGTACTGATTATATCAATTAAGTGAAAAACTTTCTTCATACTACATATTCAGTGATTCTCAAAGTGTGGTCCTCAGACCCAGATGCATCAGCATCACTTGGGACTTGGGAGAAGTGAAACCGCAGTCAGACTGAAGCAGAGTATCTGGGACTGGAGCCTAGCAATCTGTATTTTAATAAGCCTACCAGGTGGTTCTGATGCACACTAGCATTGAAGAAACTGACTTTTATAATAATAATTTTTAAAGTCTACATAGAAGAGATTTGTTTTTGATAAGCATGGTGTGCCATTTAAGCGAAGTTCTGAATATGAACAGTTGAAAATAAGCCAAGAGATTGTAGGTTGCAGTAGTAGATTCCCACTGAGTACTAGCCTGCCTGAAACTTTCTGGTAGGAAACAATGAAGGACTGGCCTTTTCCACAACATAATTTCCACAATGATATTGTTCTTCCATATGCGGTTTCTATTCATGATCTGTTTTCCCTCATTTTCTTTGTCCTCTTTAAGGGACAGTTAAGCCAAATTAAAATATTTGATTCTACCTTTCTAAGAATGTTTCTAAGTCTGTACAACCTCATCTACTCAGTCTTGTCTGTTGATTCATACCATCTTATTAAAAGGACTGTTCTAACTTCTGAGGTATATTCTGTATGGTTTATAAAATGATCTCAAATGACTTGGAAGATTTGTTCAGAGAAGTCATTTCCAAACAGTGAGATTATCCAAACTGCCTGGCATATATTGTTGTTAAGTGCCATTGAGTTGATTCTGACTCATAGAAAACTTGAATAGGGTTTCTGAGGAGCAACTTGTGGGTCTGAACAATCCTAACTCCATATGGAGCGTTGTGAGGGGTTGGAATCAAGCCAAAGGTGGATGGTAAGTGAATGGGAAAGCAGATTATGTGAGTCCTTCAGTTAAAAACCTTTGCTGAGCTTCACTCACTGTTAAGGAGATTCAATACATCAGAATTCTTCCAGTATGCTTTGACCACTCCTTTATCTTATTTTCCTCTTTGGCAAAACTGTGCCTACAGTCCCAATTTGCAGAAACCTAGGCCTGGTTTGATATTTGTGTAACTTCCAGTCATCACCCAGCTATCATTTAAGTTTCTATAGCAAATATTTTCATTTCATGGAAACTGGCTACTCACTCATGTGGGTCAAGGTTAGAGAGTGAGTAGGAGAATCACAGGGCTCAGTATCTCCAATGTTAGGAAACTTAGCTTCAGCTTTCAGTGGGCTTGACAAACTTTGCTAGACGAATAATGAGCTAGCCCATAGGCCCATACTGGAGATGAAAGAAGTGAGCGGTGATTCTTTCCTAAATCTGAAATCTCCCCGGGCGTGGTGGATTATCAGTAAACATGGGAGGATCTCTCTTCACTGTTGGCCAGGACCTGTTTAAACCTGAACAAGTGAAAACCATACTGAAATACAAATGATCCTCTGTCCTTAACCAATACCAATCTTTAACAAGGCAGCATGACATTTGCTATTAGCTGGGCAAATACACTAAGACAGTCTCCTTCTGAAAGATTCCTCATCCAGTGACTACTGAACTCCAGGGGAGAAAATAGACCCTAGTTTTACTTGACTATTTTTCACAGGACTTCTTTGTGCATACTATCTATTCCATTTTTTGGGTTTTCATAAAAACATGGGTTATAAGAAAAGAATACAACTAAAAAGTGAAATCTTTAAAATTTCAAACTCTTCTTAGATATTTGGTCACCAGTTCTCTTGGGGAGCTTTCAGTTCTCTTGGGTAGAAAGTACATTCAATTATAGGATATTGTCTAATATTAGCCAATTAGTGGAATTTGCTAATTTGAGTCAGTTTATATTAAACACAATTAATACCTGATTCAAATGGGAGATTCCTTTGCTTGAAAGGAGCAGAACCACATGTTCAGTATCAGAAAAGAATGAAAAAGATTATGCATGAATAAAGGTATATCATTTTAAATTTATTCAACCCAGGTGACATAGATATTCCCCAAAATTTATAAGCTCTGACCCTTTTTGTATCCTTTAAAAATGAATTCATTTGTTTTCCATAGCATTTAAATAAATATATTCCATAATTTAACATAGAATAAGGTATTCACGTAGCTCAGATGTCTAATAATGAGCAAGAGAAGAATTTGAATTGACTGCTTTCTCCAGGTAACATGATAAACTTCAACTATGGTTAAACTCCTGTAGATAGTTTTTAGATAATTACATGATGGTCTCTAGAATTCTTACTCTGAGGTATGGAGTGATGCTGCAATGGCGGGGTTTTCTTTGTAGTTATTTGGTGTATCTGACACATATCACATCTGCTTCTCATTTAATGTGATTATTTGCGTGGCCATTCCTTACCAAAAATCTACTAGCCGTTTGTTTATGGTAAATTATGTCCTATTCTAGGTCTCAAAATTATTTGTTTCTATTTCAAATGTCTCTAGTGTTTGCAGTAGAGACAGATTATTTATATATTACACACACACACACACACACACACACACACAGACTTCAAAAAGCTCTTGGGAAAATTGAATGAAAAAAAATAAATGGATTTCTCCTTCAAACTTTTTTTAGCCCCCTCCTATATATATATAAGCTCATTTACTGTCAAAATCTGGAAGTTCAAAGTTTTGTATAAAAGAAATGTTTACAATTTCTAAGAGGAATTACAAAACAACCAAAGGTTTTCTGCTATGATCAATCAGAGATTATTGCTAATATATTAATCAGAAAGAATGGATAACATTCTTCAATCTAAAGACAAGCAAACATTACTTAAAGTAGATATAAAATTGCCCATCTTGTGATTGTATTTTATGTGTCTGATTGAAAAACCCCAAACACCTCATTTCTGAAAGCTGACCCATTTTCACAAGTTGCAATCTGCTGCAATAAGTGGTGAATCTTATAATCCTCAAAGGATGATTGTGCATAAACTGGATTTTAAAAAACAAAAACAAAACAAAACACAGTTTAGGCATCTTTATTGCTTTCCCATAAAGATGGTGCACTGAATCAAATAAGGACATGTTTCTAAAGACAACCTAAAGACCAATTCTCACCATACCTTCATGGGGGCCAGTTGGATGGGTGTGATGCAGGAAGGGTCTACCATGGGCTTCGGCCTGTTGGCTGTATCTGCTAACAGGCTGTGCCACTGCTGGGGGAGGCCGGTAAATTTCTGTTCTTGTGGATCAAACCCAGTGTGCACCCTGTGTTCAAAGTTGGATGGGCCAGATATTTCAATCTTTTTCTTTTTCTTTCCAAACATGATGCAAAAACCTAAGGAATACAAACAGAAAAGAGGGAGCTCTTTATATATTGCCAGCAGGAGAGCCTAGGAGAATCACTGTTAATTGCATTCACAGTTACACCTTTTTAGTTACTTCATCTGTTTATGCGGCTGCTGTTCTTAAGTGCCTTCTGAGTCAGTTCGACCCACAGTGACTCTGCGTAGGGTTTCTAAGGAGCAGCTGGTGAGCTTAAACCACCTACCTTGTTGTTCAAACCAACTTTGCAATCCAGCACATTAACCCACAGTCCTCTCTATATACTAGATATAAAAGACGAAAACTGAATTTTTAGGGTGTGATTAGTTTTTCCATTCAAGTGTTTTTTATTCCCTCTTTCCTTTCGCTTGCCATGTTCCTGTGTGTGTGTGTGTGTGTGTGTGTGTGTGTGTGTGTGTGTTAAAAGTCACTGTTGTTTAGGGAGTCCTGGTGTAGTGTTGTTGGTTAATGCGCTGGACCGCAAAGTCGGTTTGAACTGCAAGGCCGGTGGTTCAAGCTTACCAGCTGCTCCTCAGAAACCCAATACAGGGTTGCTATGGGTTGGAGCTGACTCAACGGCACTTAACAACAAAATTGACTTTAGACTCAACCGATGCGCTGTAGGTACAAGAGCTAATGCACCAGTTTTGGGTGCAGGATTCTGGAGGCATTGTGTATTTCTTCTTTCCTTTTTGTGTTCTTGCCACTTGTCTTGAAGATCTCTAAGGTAGATGACACTATATCAGTTTAGGTTCCAGAAGGGGAGATTCCAAAATATGTTTTTGGAGTCCTGACCGCTGTACTTGTTGAATGTAAACCTGTTTGGGAGTAGAGTTTTATTTTTAATGCTAATGAGGCCATATCACTATGGTGGTGGTGGTTATGTGCCGTGAAGTTGATTCCAACTCACAGCAACCCTGTATAGGGTTTCTTAAGCTGTAAATCTTTATGGGAGCAGAAAACCTCATCTTTCTCCCATGTAACGTCTGATAGTTTCGAACTGCTGACCTTAAAGCTAGCAGTGTGACTCATAACCATTATGCTACCAGAGCTCCTTCCATATCACTATAGATGTGTCTTAAATCTAAACACTTCTGAGTGATACAAGAAACAACGCAGACACACAACAAACATGCAAGCACAAACTGGAAAAGATAGATAATACATGAAAATCACCTAGGAAGAGACAAAGATTTCCCCTATAAGAGCCAACAGAAGACTTTCCCCTACAACCATTTCCCAAATTATGAGTCTCTTGAATTATGAGCAAACAAGTACTCCCTATAGTAATTTTGCTACAGTGGCACTAGCAAGTGGAGACACCCAGGCAAGCCCAACTTAGCCAGACCCCAGTCAGTGCAGCCACAGCTGGCTTGAGTGAGAACAAACTGTAATCGAATCATTGAGCCTGTAGACAGACTTGTTTGGTATATGGCACTATCCAGACATAAGCAGGTTAGTACAGGTGTGAACTTAAAATACAAAACATTTATGTGGAAAAAATGTGTATACATGAAAACAAGGAGCTCTGGTAATGTAGTGATTATGAGTTGGGCTGCTAATCTCAAGATTAGCAGTTTAAAACTACCAGCAGTTTCACAAGAGAAAGGCTTTCTGCTCCCATAAAGATTTACAGCCTCAGAACCCTGTACAGGGTGTCTATGAGTCGGAATCGACTCTACAGCACATAACCACCATCATATATGAAACTGGGGTTAATAATTATACTCATCTATAAAGTTTAACAGAATAAAGATGAAATGAGTATTTATTTGTAAAGCACATGCTGCTTGCTTTAAACCAATACATTTTGGAGTGATGGTTACATGGAAAAATCAAATACACAAGCAAAGACCTGAATATCACTAATAACCTTGCTACTTCAAATGCTGCTCACTGGAAGGTTAAGGGCCTGGGTGATTTTCAATATCCAGGGTATTATACAAAATAAGTGGCTCTATATGTTACCCTCAGGATTATTTAACAAAAATAAAATGTTAAAAGCCATAACTTGATCAAGGGTTACACTAGTATTCTTTACACATGATGATTGTTCAAAAGAAGACGGAAATTATTTCAGAAAAGTCATTTGTGAAGAGTTCTTTTGCATGCCAACCATAGAGTCTATGGTTCGAGCCCACGAGCAGCTCCATGGGAGAGAGATGAGGCTTTTTGCTCCTGCAAAGATTTAAAACGTCTCAGAAACCCACCTATACAGGGTTGTTACAGTTGAAACGGACTTGATGGCACTTAACCACCACCACAATAACTAAACACTGAAAATATTAGGCCAAATATCTTGAACTAGAATAGAAATGTGCTACTATTTCCTTCCTAATAGTAAATTTCTAATGGTTGCCATGCCATTCAAGTGAAGGTAAGAAACATCATAATATCAGCAAACTGATTTTCCTGTTTTAAAAATAGAGTTGGGCGAGCAAAACAAGCTGAATTCTACCTATGCTATATTCTGTGATAGTTGTGGTTATGTGCCGTGGAGTCGGTTCCGACTCATAGCAACCCTGTACAGGGTTTCCAAGGCTGTAAATCTTTATGGGAGAAGAAAGCCTCATCTTTCTCCCATGGAGCAGCTGGTAGTTTCGAACTACTGACCTTGCGGTTCACAGCCCGATTTATAACCACTATGCCACCAGAGTACGGAACTGTAATTGAAATCTTAATAGAGTTTTACATTGCTAGCAAAACTAGAGTTAGCAACTTAAGGTGAAAATATAAAGGACTCATTAGCAATGGTCGTTGCTCTGTTGGTAATGAAGACTTCCACATCCCGGTGATTCTAAGCCTTTAAGCATCATGGAGCAGGGGGACACATATAGGAAAGTGAAGATCTAAAGATCTGCTTGGAGATGATTTCTTCTCCCTTGTATGTCCATGGTTAGTCTATATATGACACATTGCTAAATATCAATGTACATGATCCCACTTACAGCTCAAAATAACCCTAGAAGGTGTGTTTGGGGTCCTAAGACCACTCCCAGGTTAGATGATTTGCTAGAAGAAATCACAAAACTCAACATATATATTAAATTTCTCACTTGATGTAGTATAGTGAAGGAATACAAAGCAAAACCAGCAAGGGAAAAAAGGAAAAAGGTACAAGGGGCAACCCCTGAGGAGACCAGAAGCAAGCCTCCAATTGTCCTCTCCCAGAGGAGTTACACAGGGTGTATATAATTCTCCCAGTCATGAGTTGTGACAAAACATATGAAACATTGTTTACTAGGGAAGTTCATTAGGGACTCAACGCCCAGGGTTTTAATTGCAGACTGCTCAAGAAGGCACCCTCTGTCTAGTATGTACAAAAATTGAGGTTTCCCAGAAGGAAAACCAGTAGTAAGCATATGCCATATTGTTTGTACAGTTTAGGCACAGTGAATATGTGCCATAGAATGGTGGGGCCCCTCCCAAATCTCAGGTTCCAGATACCAGACAAAGGACAACCTTGCAAGTAGGCCTTATGTTTATTAAGTACTGTTGAGTCAGCTCTGGCCCCTAGTGACCCTATATAGAGTTTCTGAGAAGTGGCTGGTGAGCTTGAACCAGTGACGTTGCGGTTCAAATGACTTTGCAGTGCAGTGCATTAACCCACAGTAAGCAGTTGCCGTTCTGCTATGTTAATGTTTCTAGGCACAAAAACTACTCTCATCTCAATTTTATAAGAGGGTAAACAGAAACTTGAAGCCTAGACCTATTTTAAGTATATCTGAGTATGAATTTAAAAGGTACATATTCTTGTTTTAAATTTTGATAAAATTCAACTTACTGGAGTTTTATGCTGGCATCTTACTCTTTAATTCTTTCATTCAATATATTTACTCTGCACATATTTTGTGTTGTGCTTTGTTGCAGGTGCTTGAGATTGTTGTTGTTGTTATGTGCTGTGGAGTCAGTTCCGACTCATAGCGACCCTCTACAGGGTTTCCAAAGTTGTAAATCTTTATGGGAGCAGAAAGCCTCATCTTTCTCACAGGGAACAGCTGGTAGTTTCGAACTGCTGACCTTGCAGTTCACAGCCCGATTTGTAACCACTACACTACCAGAGCTCTTTAAGTGCTTGAGGTAGCAGTGAACAAATCAGATATAACTGCTGGCATCACAGAATTTAAATTCCAGAGATCACACCAAGTCAATCAAACAGATATGAAGTATACTTTTAGGTAGTGACCAGCACTTTGAAGCCAAAAGAATCAAAGCAAGTAGCTAGAGAGTGATATTAAGTATAATGTCCTGTAGTGTGATGAGAAGGCTTCTCTAAAGAGCTGACATTTGAGCACATACCAAATGACATGAAGGAGCCATTTGAACATCTGGTGAATAGGTTGTAGGTAGAGCAAACATCAAATCCAAATTCCCTGAGGTGGGAGTGTGCATGGAGAAGCAACAGAAAGGTAATGTGGCTGCATAAGGCATGAGGAAAGGATAACAGGTGTAAGGGGTAGCTACGAATTTTAAGTAGTGATAAGAACTTTAGATTTTGGAGCAAGAAAATGCCCTGATTTGACATACGATTTAGATGGGTGTTTAGAGTGAATGTTGCCTAGGGAATGGGACTTGGGAGTAGGAGAGAATTCAGAGCATGATGAGACCCTGGCAGTAGTCCAGGCGAGTTAGGATGACAACCTGGACTAGGGTAATGGAGGTGAAGTGGCAAGATGTAGTCAGACTTGGGGTATATGGTGAATGTGGATTTGAGGTCACTTGTGAGAGAGGAAAGGAGCTATGCTGACTCTACTACAGTCTAATTTATTTGGGTGGAGAATTATGTGGGAAGATAGCTTGTGGGGACAATCAAGACTTCACTAGTGTACATGTCAACGTTGAGTATCTGAGTCATGATACTGAGGAGGTGGTTGTTTCTATGAGTCTGGACTATAAAGAAAGGTCTGGAATGAAGATGTGTATCAACATGCATCCCCTGACTCATGGCAAACGCATACACAATGGGACTGAACTGTGTGAGCCATAGAGGTTTCAGGAGCGGATTTATTTATTTATTTATTTTCCAAAAATAGATTGCCAGGGCCTTCTTCCAAGTTTCTCTTGGTCTGGATGCTCTTCTAAAACCTATTCAGCATCCTACCAACATGCAAACCACCAGGGCCAGAGGGGTGGTGCCTGTGTATAAGGTACATTGTCTGGAAATCAACCTTGGTTCTCCACATGGAAAGCAAGAATGATACCACTGAATAGTACTGCTCCATATTATTTATATGGTGGTGGTGGCTGTATGCTGTAAAGTCAATTTCAACTCAAAGAAAGCCTATATAGTTTTCAAGGCTGCAAATTTTTTGCAGGAATAGAAAACCTCATCTTTCTCCCAAGGAGTTGCTGGTGGATTCTAACTGCTGACCCTGCAGTTTGCTCAATCCGTACCAGGGATCCTTCTGTTGGTATATTTGTTGTTGCTGTTAGGTGCTGTTGAGTCAGTTCCAACTCACAGAGACCCTGTATAGGATTTCCAAGGAGCAGCTGGTGGGTTTGAACTTCTGGCCTTGTGGTTCACAATCCAGTGCTGATCTTACAGTGCCACACCAGTAGTCCATATTAGTATATAGATGATACTTAAAAGACAGGACAAGTCAATAGCACCACGAAAAGGAGTAGTTTTAGAAAAGAGGACAGACTCAATAACTGAGACATCAGTAATAAGATCTCTTCAGTAAAGCTTGGTTGGTTATGTGCCATGGAGTCGGTCCCGACTCATAGAGACTTTGCATAGGGTTTCCAAGACTGTAAATCTTTACAGGAGCAGAAAGTCCCATCTTTCTCCCATGGAGCAGCTGGAACTGGTAGCCCAACATGACCAGCCCAACTTGTGCTCACTAGGCCAGGAAAACAGGAGGAAAAACCATGAGGAGTGGTGTCCCGGAAGCCAGAGAAGAACGTAGTTTGCAATGGAGGAAGTGATGAATGTGACCGATTGGGTAGAATGAAGTTGAAAAGGAGAGGGAGAACAGATGATTGGGTTTTCCATGTGGAGCCCACCAGTGATCTTGTTAAGAATATTAACTGAGGTGGTGGGAATGAAAGTTTACTCCTAGTGGGTTCAAGTGAAAGCTGGAGGCAAGAATGTGGAGATCAAAAGGATAGAAAATCCATTGAAAAATTTAGCTGTATGTAAAGGAGAGAAGAGAAACGGGATGATAAAAACATTTTTTATTCTAGTAAGTACTTTCTAAGCTCAAGTAAAACCATCATCTAATTATTATATAAATCCTCCCTCATATTGAATAAACAATGTCCTCCTAATTAGGATGCGCCAAAGTGTAGGGTTCTCAAGAGAGCCGTGAAGCTGTGTGATCTTTAACTCTAGCCTTGGTTTTGCTAAAGCATGAATGAACGCTCTAATTCCTGCTTCCATATCAAAAGAGCAGATATTGTCTAGTCTTGTTGTTCACTGTGTACAGACACTTGGGTGACATCCAGCCCTCACTGACAGCTCCTCACATTCACCCAGGGTCAGCCACTGGGCAGATGGGGAAAGTAGATTTTCTTCTCTGGAGAGAAGCATTCTTACCTCAGCTCTTGGGCCAGTAGGTCTTGTAGGATCTGGCCAGAATGGGAACTGCGTGGACCCTTCTCAGTTGGCATCCCACCAAGCCTTAACTTAGCTCAGGGTTCAGTCTCTGCCTTTCACTGTGCCTGGGAAGATGGTTTCTATAGTTGATATTATGAAAGCTTCTTGCCTTAAATTTCTAGTTGTAGTTGACCAATGAGAGGCACCAGGTGGGAGGAAACAGAGGTTGGGGTATTTGTTTCCTTCATTCTCTCTGTGCCTTGCTGAGATTTCCCCCAACAGCTAGAACTCCTTTAGCAGAAGTCCCTCATGCCTGCCTTCTCTCATAAGGTTTCAGGAACCCCGTTACCTCCCCTGTCACTTTAGGACTGGACTAGGTGTGATGGTTTCCTGCTGTTGCTAGTCAGTGGGTGCTCCTATATCCCTACTGATTATCAGGACCCTACTAACATGTTTTTGGTAAAACCTCTTGGAATGTACTTTCTGGTTCCTGCCAGGACTCTGATAGTACAGTGATGTACTTGGAGGGCCCATGGTCCCCATTGACCAGGATCCACCAGATATGCCTCAGGAGTGGTCAACAAGAAGCCACTACCCATATAAAGGGTCAAACTGTCTATTGGTCATTCGGAGACCCCTTGCTTCATGTGTGCCCCCCTTCATAAATCTAAAGATATTTCAGTAGTTTTATTGTCTTTTTTTCCTTTGCGTATAAAGGTTAATGTGTTCAAAAAAGCAAGACGGACATTCAGGAAAATATTTTCTTTATGAAATTATCTAAAAGATAAAAAGTTTTGTTAAACAATATTCTTGTCTCCTCAGACAATTTGATTTCTCATAAATTTAGCATAGTAGTTAAATGCATGGGCCCAAACTGACCCGATTTAAATCCCAGTTTTGCTATGCCTACTAATTTTGTAATCTTGGGTAGCCTACTTAGCTTCATTTCACCTCGGTATGTTTATATGTAAAATGGGAATAATGTTAATATCCATATTCATTGGTTAGTTACATATTATTGCTGTTGTTACATGCCATCGAGTCGGACCCTGTATAGGGTTTCTGAGGAGAGGCTTGTGAATTTGAACCATGAGGTTGGCCTTTTGGGCCATTGCTTATAAAATAAGACCTGTGTGCCTGGCTGGTAGAAGTGAACAATACCTACCTCCCCTTATGTAAGGATGGGGTTGGGGGCACATCTGACTTCTCAAGAAGAGAGAACAATCAAACTAATGATCAGCCCAAGGCCGATTCAAGCCCAAGGAGGCTGAGATCAGTTACGCCTCAACCCTGCAATGTTTGTTCTTTAATAGTCGTTCCTCCCAGAGCACTCTCTACTTCTTAGTTGGACTCCATAATTCATTTTATATTGGCTGGCAACACAGAATTCAGAGGCCATACTTATGATTCTGTACTTTAATAGGGAAATGGTTGTTGTTAAGTGCCATTGACTTGGTTCCAACCCATAATCACCCTGTATAGGGTTTCCAAGGAATGGCTGGTCATCTTGAACTGCCAACCTTTCGGTTCAGATCGACTTTGCAGTTCAGCGCATTAGCCCACAGTGCTACACCAGAACTCAACAGGTTATAATTCAGGACTAGAAATGCAAAAGACAGTTGTTTGGTCAGAACAACCTTATTCCAGCCATGTTTGCTGGTCCTTGGCCTCTGCCCTGGCCAGCCAATGTTAAAAAGCTCTTTAGGAATATTAATAAATGTCCAAAGGGCACTCCACTCTGCCATAAACCTCAGCCAAAAAGTGCTCAGTTTTAGTTTAATGGGCCAGCAAATTTAGCTAGTTCACTTCAGTGTCTGTTTAGTGCTGTTAAGTAGATTCTAACTCATAGCAACCTTGTATAGGGTTTCCAAGGAGCAGTTGATGGGTTTGAACCACTGACCTTGTGGTTAGCAGTCCAGTACTTACCATATATTGCCATACCAGGTCTTTTAAATCCATAAGCAAGGCTCCAGCTCAAAAGGACTAAGCTTTATTGGCTTCATGAGCCAGAAAATCCATCACTCTGTCTAATGCTCTGGTTGTTGGTTCTGCTGTGGACACGCTTCAGCTGCTTCTCTGATGTCGGTGGATCTAGGAGGTTAAATATCCTGGGATCTCAGGGTCCAAAAGGACCCTCTTTCTTGATGGTAGAGGTATTCCCTGTTCCTGCTTCTGAGATGGCTTTATACACAGCAGGATGGCAAAACTGAACAAATGGAGAAAAACTCCCCATTACAGTTCCAAGTTTTTAGTCATAATTAACCCTGTTAAAACTGAATCACTTAATCCTATTAGCATACTCTCCCACCTTCTCCCACCCAGACCCATCTGGAAAAGAGGAAATACAATTCACTGCACCACATCTTGATATTCAGTATTGATTTATTTGAGTGAAGTTTTTAGGAAATAGACTAGGAAGGTCTCAGGAAGAGTTAGTTAATACTTGACTACTAGCCAGGTCTAACCAGAGGCTGAAGAGTCATTATTCATCAAGTCAGGTGGATGGGTAGTGGAAGAATAAATGGCCTTTAATTACAACAATGTTGCAAGTTTTAGTAATCTTCAACCTTTGCTAACACTGATTCATGACTCTGCCCTCTGTCCCATCTATGGCAGTGTGCTTCAAGATAATATCATAGATATGTCCCAGGACCTTATGTCTGTGTGGGATGAATTATTTAACTGAGAGGGAGCATGTTTAAGATTAAATGAAGCAGGTGGAATATGAAAAGTGTTGGAACCAACTTATTAGATCTTCTTTTTTTTTTAAAGTTTTTATTGTGAATTGAGTGAAAGTTTACAGGGCAGATCATCAGTTTTGCATTCAACAAATCACACACCTAGTTGCATTACAACGATTACAATGCCCTCCATGTACCATCAGATAACAGTATTTCTCGCTATTCACTGTAGCTCTTTTTTTAAACACTTTATTGTGAATTATGTGATAGTTTACATGGGAGAGCATCAGCTTCACGTTGATCCCGTCATATACCATTTCCTTGCCATGGTTACAATCCCTTGCATGCATCATCAATCAACCAAAGGGTATATCCCATAAGCCTGCCCCCTGTCATCTGCACACCGCCCTTCTCTCTCTCCAGGTCCAAGGTCTCCAACTGTTCCATCTCCCCATGTCATAATCTCTACCTCCATCCCTGGCATCACTGCTTCTCTGGGTAGGGTTCCGTTCTCTGCTTTTCTCCTTTCATGGCCCCAGGGACCTCCGCTTCTAGACTGTTTAAGGTTAATCACTATCCTCCCTTTGCCCCAAAATGTCCAGCTTTACATTTCCATTCCTTACAATCAGTCCTGATAACAATTACTCACTGTTGTATCGCAAGATACAATTACTCACTGTTGTATCGCGGATACTCAC
This sequence comes from Chrysochloris asiatica, assembly GCF_000296735.1. NCBI lineage: Eukaryota > Metazoa > Chordata > Mammalia > Afrosoricida > Chrysochloridae > Chrysochloris > Chrysochloris asiatica. The sequence goes on along the minus strand of NW_006408659.1, from coordinate 1,775,797 downwards.
TATCCGCATGTCCTTTCATCAGCCCTGCCTAGACAGATTGGATACTATTCAGTGGAGATTCTACCTTGCTCCACACCCTCTGGCTCTAGGTTCCCTCTTAAAAGCTTGTAAGCCAGTCACTTCTTGCCTATGTAGCCCCCGTCCTGGGTAGTCAATGCCCAAGTTGTCCATCCCTGTCCTCTCCATGTGTGGAGAAGGTGGGAATGATCCTCTCTGTGAAGATTTGTTCACTCTTTTGAGCTATTACTTCCATAGGTGTGTGTCAAATTTATTATATTGTATCAGATAATTCTTTTTTTCCTCTTCTTTCTTCTGTTTGAGCACTGATCATCCAGCCATTGAAGCCAAGTCAAGTGGGTGTGTACTTATGCATGTGCCCTCTCTTCTTATCAGCTGGAGGCTTCACTCTCCACTCTAGTCCTCTGTGGCTATGTTGCTGACTCTGGGTCCAAGAGTCCCCTAGACTTGGCACACTACTGGCCAACTAGGTCTCCATCCGGGTTCACAGGAGTCTATTAAGCGTTGTAGGACTTAGCCCACAGCTTCATTGCTGTTTTTCTCTTACTTCCCCCTATCGGTGACGAATGTGGTCACCAATCAGAGCATGCATTCCCATTGAGCCTTAGTCTTAGGAGGGGGTTTGCCTTGAGGGAGACCAGACCACTTGCCTTGATGTCTCCTGGGCGAGCCACTTGCTTGTTCTTGTAGTAATCAGTCAGCTTGCCTATATTGTTTTGTATTTTTCCTGTCAGTCTTTCTTTCAGGACATATCTTTTGTTCTTCTGGTCACTGCAGGCTGGTCTGCTTGTCCTTTTAACTGGACCTTTCCCCTCAGAAGATTCTGGATGCTGTTCAGGATTCCACCTATGGTCTTGTGTAATGCAGAGGTTCTGCAGGAAGCCTCCTTCACTGGGCATGTTGTATCCCCATTTTAGATATTCCAATCAGTTATAGGCAGAAGATGGACTCAACAAGCTTTCTATGGTGGTATTTCTGGCTATTCCTTTCTCTCCTCCTCCAGTGTCTATTTTATAGTGGTATGCCAGGGGAACCAAGATTCAAGAGACGGCCAAGCATCTTGATATTATTTCTTCCCTTTTCCCTATTCAAACCATGTCTCAATCTCTGTATCCCAGAGCCCTGTTGTTCCAAGGTTTTACATGCATCATTATTTGCCTCTGTCCCAACTATAGTTTCACATTCACCTATTGTATTTCTTTTCAGTGCAGTGATTAAAATTCCCTCTGTGACTCATCAAATAACCAAAGGACAGACCCCACAGGCCTGCGCTCCTGGCTGTCAGCAAACAGCTCCTCTCCTTTCCCTAGTCCCATGTCCCCAGCTACTCCATCTGTCCATGCCATCGTAGTCCCCCCACAATTTTGGGTCTGGGCAGTTTCCTGCCTGCCTCCCCACCCCAAGGCATTCCAGTTAGTTAAAGGCTGGATACAGGCCCACATGTTTTCTGTTGTGATGTTTCTGGCTGTCCCTTTCTCCTGTCTCAAGTGTCCATTGCACAATGGTACGCAAGGAAGACCAAAATTCAAAAGACAGCCAAGCATCCTAACATTAATCCCCTCTTTCCCCCGTTTCAAACCATACCTCAATCCCTGCATCCTGAA
>NW_006408659.1:1769261-1771631 GCF_000296735.1 Chrysochloris asiatica | reverse complement strand
ATGTTTTGCTCTGTTGTTGTAGTTTTGCTCTGTTCTGGACTCTGCTATCTGTTGACTGAGTTCCAAGTGGTGTTGCCACGCCTGTAAAACTGTTTGTTGTCTGTTCTTGTTGGTTTTCAGTCCACAGAACTCCTTTTAGGATGTTTTGAAGTGCTGGGTTGGTTTTGATAAAATCTCTCATATTGTTTATTTTGGAATGTCTTGATCGCACCATTGTATTTGATAGTTTTGCTGGATAGACAATTCTTGGTTGACAGTTTTTTACTTGTCAGGCTTTGTATATAGCTCCCCATTGCCTTCTTGCCTGCATGGTTTGTTCTGAATAGTCAGAGCTTAATCTAATTTGCTTGCCTTTATAAGTGACATTTCTCTTCTCCCTGTCCGCTTTTAGTATTCTTTCCTTGTCTTTGATTTTGGAACGCTTGATAATTATGTCTTGGTGACTTTCTTTTGGGGTCTATCTTTCCTGGGGTATGTTGGGCTTCTTGCATGTTTATATTCTTAACTTTCAAGATGTTAGGGAAATTTTCTTCTAGAAGTTCTTCCCTCTTCATGTTATCCAGCATGAATCATAGGCTGTCTTCAGATTTTTTTCTTTTATCCGCTTGCTCCTCTATCTTAGCAGTATTGAGAGATTTGTCTTCCGGCTCGCTAGTTCTGGTTTCCATCTCTTCTAATCTGTTCCTTTCCCCTTTCTGCGTATTCTCCATTTCGAACATCTTACTATTGATCATCTAGACATCTTTTTGCAGATTTTTAATTATTTCTAATGCTGTATCAATCTTATTTGATTGCTCCTGTAGTACTTTCTTGACTTCTTCCTTGCTTTCCTCCAGCCCTTTTCGGAGCATTTGAATTTGTTTCCATATCATTCTTCTGAATTCTTTCTCAGGCATATCCAAAACCTGCTCTTCCTCCTCTATAAAGCCTTTGTCTCCAGCTCATTTGCATCAGCTACTCTCTTGTGTTTTTGAATGTGTTTCGATATGGTTTGATGGTTTTTATTTGCATGATAGTTATGTTTTTACTTTTTTTCAGCTTAAGTGGATGTTTGAACATTTGTTGTTTGCTTACTGGGTGTCTCCTGGTGAATATGATCAGGAGATAGACTTGCCTTTTCACATGTAATGCTTAGCGGGTGTTGTTGGGTCTTGTCTCAGTGGTGGAATGTTTTGGTGTATGCTTATAGCTTGGCTATATGGCCACGATTGCTGTTTCTTCTTGGTTAATGTTGGGAGAAAAAGCTCCCACCTTAGGAAAGATGTGTGATCAAAATGACCAAAAGCAAAAGTAATGTAAATGCATAGACAAAAAATCACCACTTTGGAACAGAAATGAAGCTGTGGTTGACTGTCCCGAGCTACACCATCAGTGTGTGTGCAGTTAGAAGCCTCCAGCAGGGGGTGGGGGTGTCCACTCTCTCAGGCCCCTGCTCTAGTCACTAGAGTGGAGATGTGCAGGTAGATATTTGGTAGTTAATGGGAGAAAGATTGTCCACTATTTCTGTCTCTGAAGGTGAGTTAGGTAATCTGTGTGTGCATAGGGCAATTCTCATGATGGTTGAGTCCTGTTATGCTGGCCTTTTACAGATTGCTTTGAATTGGTCCTGTGCAGGGAGCTTGGGCAGTGCAGTGGCCGCGGACGGCAAAGACATGAGCTTGAAACCACAAGCTGCTCTGCAGGAGAAAGGCAAGGCACTTTGCTCCGGCTCAGACCCACAGCCTCGGAACCCTGCACTGTTTTGTCTGCAGTCAGAACCCACTCCATGGTGCACTGATGCGAGGGGTCCAGCTGGGGGAACTTTTAGATCTGTGGCTCTGCTGGTGACGTCATAAATTGCTGCCAAGCTCCCTCTCTTTGTACAGTGGGAAAACTGTCCCGCCTGTTGTTCAGGCTGGGCAATGAAGGTGAGACAGGGAGAGAGAGAGAGAGGAAGAAATGTGTAGTCTCCCACGTCTCTTTTTTCTTTTTTGCAGATGCCTCTGCATTGCTTTTAGCGTGGGTTTTTTCTGGGCCGGACTGGCTTTAGCCCTGCCCTCTTAAAACTCTACTAGGGCAGGGTAGTCACCGAGAGAGTTTGTCTCCATATTCCTAACTCGACGTATTTTCCTTAATATCGTGATTTTTTTTTTTTTTTTTCACTTGCGAGTGTTGGAAACTGACATCCTGGATCTTGAGCCTTCCTTTGTAATATCCCCCTCCCTTCTCACTGGAGCATGCCCTACCTGGTTTTCGCGGCTATAGTCGAACCGGAAGTATGTATAGCTCTTTCTTTAAAAAACAAAACAAAAAACTCAGGCATATATAATTATTTACAACAGCAAAGGGCACATTCTGCAAGTCTGTATCCTGGCCACCAGCTCTCAGTCC
>NW_006408659.1:1765325-1768691 GCF_000296735.1 Chrysochloris asiatica | reverse complement strand
TTTGTTAGTTTGTATCTTCCTCTAGTCAAGTTCTGATTATTAAGCCATCGAGGCTAGGTTAGATCATCTTTTGGTTGATAAACCTCCTAGCCATCTCAAACATCATTGATCTAATACAGTTGTAGTGCTTGGGTGGCACATGCATCCAGTATAATACCTTAGAAGACAGGACTGGTGATCTGCTTTGAGAAGGTTACAATCTTGAAAACCCTGTGGAGCAGTACCATCCATCAGAATCAACTTAATAAACTCAAACTTGGGGCTCTGACAACTAATGAAGAGTACACTTTTCAAGTGCTTAAAGACAAGTTAATGTAAATTGGACAATTAAGGTTTTCAGTAACACACTTAGCTAGATACATAGAAGTGATAAGTTCAAAGAATTTTTAATGTACGTCTGAAGAGCTCCTCTCTTTTCACTGTCTTCCTCATGAATTTTTTTTTTTTCCTTTTCTTAGCCATAGATCTATTTTTAAGAACTTGGTAAATGTAATAATGGATATTTAAATACTTCATAAATGTCTATCTTTATGCAGACAATTTAGGTTTAATGGCTGGTCTGTCACTGGTACAAGAAATATGACTGCTTGAAGAATTGTATTACAGAGGGGAGGTCACCGACCAACCATTCTCTTAAGACGCCATTGCCAGACACATATCTGCCATAGCCCAGAAACATGAGCAAAAGATTCACCAGAATTTTAGTTATTATGTTTTTAAGAAAAATGAAACAAAGATTACAGGTTTCCATTATCATTACTGTGTCAAGATGTTGTATATCTTGGTTTCACTTCTTTGGATTCTTTTATTGCAATGTCTACTGGACATCACCTATAGGACAATAAAGGGGTTCCACCAGGTGTTACCCAGTCCAGGAAAATTGCCTCAAAGCATGCTGGTTCACTTTTAGGATCCCTATTTGTATTGCATAAGGAGTCTTGGTAGCATAGTGGATTACAAATTTGGCTCCTAACCACAGGGTCAAGAGTTCGAATCTACCAGTTGTTCCATGGAAGCAAGATGAAGCTTTCTGCTCCTGTAAAGATTTACAGTCTCAGAAAACCCTATGCAGGGTCCCTATGTGTAGTCAGGACCAACTCATGGGCACATAATCATTACCACCAGTTGTATTGCATACTCAAGGAAACAGCAGTCAAGAAATCAAAAAACTTATTGCAGCTTTAAAAGGTTAAAGACAGCTTTAAAAGGTTAAAGAGCAAAGATAATCAATTTGAGGACTAAGGTGTGCATGACAAAAGTATTTTCAATATCCTTATATGCATATGATAGTTGAACAATGAATAAAGAGGATCATAGAAGAATTGATGCATTTCAGTTAAGGTGTTAGAGAAGAATGTTGAAAGTACCATAGACTGCCAGAAGAACAAACAAATTGGTCTTGAAGTAAACTCAGAATGTTCCTTGGAAATAGGATAGCCAGACTTCAACTCTCATACTTTCTCTTTCATTCATGACATACAGACATGTCATCAGGAGGGACTAGTTCCTGGAGAAGAACATCATGTTTGGTAAAATGGAGGGACATTGAAAAAGAAGATCCCCAATGAGAGGGATTGACTCAGTGGCAGCAATAATAGATTCACATATAGCACAGTAGTGAGGATGGCACAGCACCGGGCAGTGTTTTGTTCTGTTGTACATACGTGCCATCCAGTTGGTTCTGACTCATAGTGACCCTAACAAAAACCTGCATTGCATAGACACTCATCCATTTGCTCTGTGTCTGGTTTTCTGATCTGAACCCTAATCGAACTATACCTGTTGGATCCAACTCAATAACTGTAGCCACCTATCTTATTTTGGGGCTCTGACTCCTTGCTTCTTATTTGTCCTTTGCTACTTGAATGAATTCTCTAAACCTTTCTGTCTGGTTTGGCTCCTACCTATCTGCTGCTTCCTAATCTGAGCTTTTTGAATCTAGCTTGATTGTGGAATTTGTGGCCAGAGTTGAATTTATCACATCCATTTACTTGAGTCTACATAGTAAAAACCTCAACATGATAAGACTGATCTGTTTTCTCTTAGCTCTCCATTCTGACTTTAACTGAGCTATCCTGTTTTTCTGCTATTTGACTTCCAGGACTGACAAAGGAACACTTTGTTGAAAACGGATTTAACTTCTAATTATTTTCACACTGTGTTAACATGGAGTTTTGGTGTGGTGCTGTAGGATAAACACTGGACTTCTAATAACAAGGCTGTCAAGTCAAACCAACCAGCACATCTTTGGGAACCCTGTACTGGATTACTATGAGTTGTGCATAATGTAAATATTGCTAGATAATGTATACTGTAATGGTAATTATTTTTCATGCTCTTTCTTAATCTGCACTTTTGTTGTGGTGGTTAGATGCCATCGAGTTGGTACTGACTCATAATGACCCAAAGCATTCATGCTCTTCCTTAATCTGCACTTTTGTTGTGGTGGTTAGATGCCATCGAGTTGGTACTGACTCATAATGACCCAAAGCATAACAGAACAACACACTGCCTGGTTCTGGGCCAACCTCGCAATTGTTTCTATGCCTGAGCGCATTGCTGCTGCCACTATGCCAAATCCATCTCACTGGGGGTCTCCCTCTTTTTCTCTGACCCTCTACTTTCTCAAACATGATACCCTTCTCCAGTGACTGGTCCCTCCCGAAAATATGTATGAAATACGAGGGACTAAGTGTGGCCATCCTGGCTTCCAGGGAACATTCTGGCTGTACTTCATCTGCTGTACTTCATCCAACACAGATGTATTTGTTCTTTTGGCAGTCCACGGTACTTTCAACATTCTTCAACACCATAACTCAAATGCATCAATTATTTTAATTTTTTTAAAAGCTTTTTTGAATCAAGTGATAGTTTACAGGGGAGAGCATCAGCTTTACATTCACCTTATCATATTTCATTTTATTGCAATGATTACAATCCCCTCCATGCATCTTTCAACAGCATTTGCTTCCAATCCCTCTCTCTCTATATATATTTTTTTATGTACCCTGACGCACTCAGTAATATATAACCATTCAAACAATCAAAGGGTACACCCTGCACACCAGCCCCCTGGCCAACAGCACACAGCCCCTCTCGCTCCTTAAGTTTAGAATCCCCAGCTGCTCCATCTCTCCCCATCATTGTCTCTGCCTCCATCTCTGATATTGCTGCTTCTCTGGATAGGGTGCTACACTCCACTGATCTCCCTTGATGGTCCCAGGGTCCTCTGCTCCTGGATTGCATGATCAACCACTCCCCTCCTTTTGTTACAAAATGTCTACCTTTACATTTGCAACATTCACAAACAGTCCTGATAGCGATTATTCACTATTGAGCCACAAGAGTCTTATCCCCATCTCCTTT
>NW_006408659.1:1752524-1764162 GCF_000296735.1 Chrysochloris asiatica | reverse complement strand
CAGCATTTACTGTCCTCTACTTTTTTGATCTTTGCTGTTATGGCTGGTGTGAGATGATAACTCATTGTTTTGATTTGCATATCTCTAATGGATAGTGATCATGAACATTTTTTCATATGTTTGTTGGCTGCCCGAATCTCTTCCTTGATGAAGTGTCTGTTCATGTCCTGTGCCCATTTTTTTAATTGGATTGTCTTTTTCTTGTAGAAGTGTTGTACTTTCTGATATATTTTAGAGATTAATTGCTCTGGTAGCATAGTGGTTACAAATAGGGCTTGAGAACCGCAAGGTCAGCAGTTTGAAACTACCAGCTGTCCCGCAGGAGAAACAGGAGGCTTTCTGCTCCCGTAAAGATTTACAGCCTTGGAAACCCTGTATAGGGTCGCTATGAGTCGGAACCGACTCCACAGCCAATAACAACAACAACAATGATGTATCATTGCTAAAGATATTTTCCTATTCTGTGGGTTTCCTTTTTACTCTTTTGGTTAAGTCTTTTGATGCACATAAGTTTTTAATTTTTAGTATGCCCCACTCATGTATTTTGTCTTCTTTTGTTTTTGCAATTTACACAATGTTTGGTAGTCTGTGTGTGCTTTGTATTAGAGCCCTCTGTTCTATTTCTGGACAGCTGCTGAGATCTTTTGTTTTTTCTTGGACATTTTCAATAATTAATGTGTTTTCAATGATTAAATGAGTGTATGCTGCTGTATTGTTAAGCGTACTGAGTGTCTCCTGGTGGATGTGATCTGGAGATAGGCTTCCCCTTTCACATTTCTTTTTACTGAACTGTGAGCTATCTTAGCAGGTATTGGGTATCTATGTAATGTGTAACAGCTGGTATTGGTTCCTGTAAGGATAGTGGGATATTAAGAGTATGCTTGTAGCTTGGCTATATGGCCACGATTACTGTCTCTTCTTGGGTAATACAGGGAAAGAAAGCTTCCCATTTCCAGGAAAAAAGTGAGACAAAAGGGCCAAAACCAGAAACAATATAAAAGCAGAGACAAAAACCAGCACACAAAACAAAAACAAAACTGTATTAGACGATCCAGTAGCCTTTGCTGTGCAGGTCAGTGTGCGTGCACAGTAAGACCCTCCAGTGGTCAGTGTGGGTGTCCACTTGCTCAGGCTCCCCCTCTAGTCACCGCCATGGAGGTATGCAGATAGATATTGAAAATTGTGAAAAATCTTTCTTCCATTAATTTCTCATTTCCAAATGTCAGTTAGGTATCTGTATATGCACAGCATAATTCTCAAAATAGCTGCGTCCTTGTACATAATAGTTGGTGTTGGCTCTTGTCTTTTTGTCTTTTATGTTGGGGTTTTACAAGGTGCAAATATGGTTTGGCTTTATGGCCAAATCTGCTGTCTATTGTTAGGTAAGGCAAGAATAAAGGCTCCCGCCCAAGTAAAAGAGTCAACTTCAGGGATAAATCCCAGAGTCATACGTCGTAAGAAGCTTCCAAACGATTAGCTTATGGAACCGCTGGGGATTTCAGGAATTTCCTCTTTGTGCCATGGGAAAATTGTACCCTGATTTGTGCAATGTTGGTCCCTTTTGGAGCTGTGCTCCCTGCTGCCTGAAGGAGACAGTATGACCAGAGAGGAGGAAAGAAAGTTTAAAAAAGTTGTCACACTTCTTTTTCCACAAGTTGTTCTGTGGCTTTTGTACTGTATCAGCCTGGCTGTGGCCACACCCTCTGATCTCTGTGGGCTACAGGGAGTGTTCTGGTTGATTATGAAGTAGCAGTTTATTCCTGCCATAGTCAGATTTATCTACCGGTGGGTGCCAAAAACTGATACCTCGACTGTATAGTAGAAATAAAGTTCTGGTACTGTTACAGCAAAGTGCCTTCTCTGGTTTTATTGCACCTCCACTGAGGAGCCTCCAACCACCTGTCTCCACTTCTCCTGCCTCCAAACAAGAAATCCCCTCAAATGCATCAATTCTTTTACAGTCTTCTTAATTCATTGTCCAATTTTTGCATGCATATGAGGGTATGGAAAATACCTTATCAAGAACATCATATAGGAACAAAGAAAAAGCTCTTGAGAACACAAGAACGAAGGAAAGGACCAAAATGGATGTCAAAAGAGACTCTGAAACGTGTTCTCCAGTATACAGGTGCTAAAACAAATGGAAGATATAAGGTGGTAGACGAGCTGAACAGAAAATTCCAAAGGTCAGCTCGAGAAGACAAAGTCAAATATTAAAACTAAATGTGCAAAGGTCTCGAGTTAGAAAACCACAATGGAAGAACAGGTTTAGCATTTCTCAATCTGAGGGAAGTGAAGAAAAAATTCAAACCTCAAACTGCAGTATTGAAGGATTCTATGGGTAAAATACTGAATGATGGAGAAAGCATTCAAAGTAGATGGAAGGAATGCACAGTAACGATACCAAAAAGAAATTCTTGGTGTTCAACCACTTCAAGAAGTATCATATGATCAAGAGCCAAAGATCCTGAAGGAAGAAGTCCAAGGTGCACTGAAGGAGAATTGGCAAAGAACAAGGCACCGGGAATTGATGGACTACAAATTGAAATCTTTCAACAAACTGATGTGGCAATGAAGGCACAGACACGTCTAGGCCAAGAAGTTTGGAAGACAATTACCTGAAGAGATGTCAATCTGTGTCATTCCAAAGAGAGGCGACCCAACAGAATGCGGAAATCATCGGGCGCTATCATTGATATCCTAAATAAGTAAAATTTTATTAAAGATAATGCAAAAACAGCTGCAATCATATATTGGTGAAGAACTTCCAGAGGTTCAAGCCAGACTCAGAAGAGGATGTGGAATGAAGGATATCATTGTTGATGTCAGATGCAGCTTACCTGAAAGCAGAGAATATCAGAAAGATGTTTACTTGAGCTTTATTGACTATGCAAAGGCTTTCGATTGTGTGGATCATGACAAGCTATGGACAACATTGTGAAGTATGCTCTACAGAGTTTCAAGGCTGTGATCTTTCAGAATAAAAAATTACTGGGTCTCTCTTCCAAGTTCTCTAGGTGGGTTTGAACTACCAACTTTTCAGCTAGTAGTCAAAGACTTAGCATCTTGTGCCACCGGAAGACTCCCAAAGTCTGTGCAGCATTTTATAAAACGGAATGTAATACTATTCATCTATTGATTTCTTTATTGGTTAGCATTTGAGTTTTTTTTCCTTTATGAGACTCCAGTGAGATTCCTTGTTTATGTATCATTATGCGTAAACATGAGCAGTTCTATACAACAGATTGCCAGATAAGGAAATACTGTGAAAGGCATGTATTTTCACATTTTAAAAATGTTGCAAAATTGACTTCGAGATCACCTGGATAGCTTTACTTTCTTACCAACGTTGTTGGAAAACAAAGTTGGTCTTGTCTAGTACGCACACCATGAGCCCCATAATTTGTTTTCCATCTTATCTGAGCCTAACTCATAGTAAGTGATTAATAAATCTTTGTTGACTGAATGAAAGGTCACTGCGATAAAATATTTCAATTGATAAATCCAACTTGTGGTTTAAAGAGATGAACTTTTAGCAAACATGTATAGTCCATATGGTGAGATCAACGGCAAACACCAAACAAAAACACCTCCTTTATACTCGGCTTCTGAGGAACCCAACTGCATCTCAATAGCTGCAGAGTGGGTCCGAGAACCCAGGTTCCTTAAACATTTTCCTCATATGTTTAAATGTTTCTCACTCCTTCAACAATATTTACTAAACACTTAGTATAAGCCAAGTATTATAAATGAAGAGGTAGTGAGCCATCTAGTGGGACAGAAAGACAAATGTGAGACCCTGTAGCCACCTCTCTGGGTTTAAATCCTGGCTCTGCTACTTAATGGCAAATCATTGAATCTCGTCATACCTCAGTTTTTTAATCTAGAAGTGCAGCTGATCATTGCTATCTATGTAAAAACGTTGTTGGAAATATTTAATGAGTGCTCTCTCTTGCCATTTGCTTTTGAGAAGATTTTGACTCACAGGGACCCAAGTGCAGCTGAGAAGAACTGGAATCCATAGTGTTGCCAATGGCCAGTTTTTCAGAAGCTGATCAACAGGGTTTTATTCTGAGGTGCCTCTGAGTGGGCTCAAACCTCCAATCTTTCAGTTAGCAGCCAAATACCTTAACCATTTGTATCACCTAGGGATTCCATTTATGAGTTAATGACTATTAAACACATACAACACTGCCTGGTACATTGTATATATTCAGTAATTGTTACCTTTTTTTTTTTTTTAATTGCGTAGGAGTCTTGGTGTGGTGCTGTGAATTAATGCACTGGATTGTAAGGTTGGTTTGGATCCCAAGGTTGGTGGTTCAAGCTCACTCCTCAGAAACCCTACACAGGGTCACTATGAGTTGGAACTGACATGATGGCACTTAACAACAACAATTTTTTTTAACGTAAAAAGTATTGCGAAATAAACAGAATAGTGTCATATGATAGAGCCCTGCTGTTCAATATGCTAGGGACAAAGGCCTCCACATTTTCAGATTTATTGTTGTTGTGAAGTGCCGTCGAGTCGATTCCGACCCATAGCAACCCTGTGTAAGGTTTCCAAGGAGCAGCTGGTAAGCTTGAACCACTGACTTTGTAGTTCAAACGACTTTGCAGTCTGACACATTAGCCCATAGAGCCACACCAGGACTCCTTATTCCAGATTGTTATTGTTGTTGTTAAATGCTGTCGAGTCGGTTCTGACCCATAGCAACCCTCAAGATGGTTTCCAAGGAGCAACTGGTGAGCTTGAACCACCAACCTTTCAGTTCAAACTGACTTTGCAGTCTAGCGCATTAACCCACAGTGCCACACCAGGACTCCAGATTAGGTATAAATATATTTAGAGTTCTTTGCAACAGAAACTACGTGATTCACAGTAGATGTTTTCATTGTCCAATTCTCAAACTTCCAAGGACTGAACAAGGGGATTGTGTGTACACGTGTCTGGAGAGCAAAATCAAAACTCTTATAAATCATATTTGAAAACACTGTCAATAATAACATTTGTTATTGTTAAGTGCTGTCCTGTCTGTTCCGACTCATATCAACCCTTTATAGTGTTTCAGGAGTGGCTGGTGGGTTTGAACCACGGGCCTTTCAGTTAGCATTCCAGTGCTTTTCTACAGTGTCACACCAGGGCTCCATTGTTGTTGTTGTTAAGTGTCATGGAGTCGGTTTCGACTCATAGTGACCTTTATGTGGTTTCCAAGGAGCAGCTGGTGCGTTTGGACTACCAATCTTTAGGTTCACAATTCAGTGCTGGTGTTAACAGTGCCATCAACTGCTTTTTCCTTCTGTCTCTAAGAAGACAAAAATTGATGCATAGAAATTGCACACTGAGCAAGAGAACCTAAAGTAACCTTAAATTTGCTTTATTTAGATTGGTCAGATGGGTCACACAAACGCTTGCCTAAGTTTTGTTCTTTCCCATCTGAGGGTCATATGCTAACACCAGCTAATGGTGAGAATATGGGATTCACATAGGCAGTGGTAAAGTTACTTGTCTTCTTTCCAAAAATAAGTTATTATCATTGCTATCAAATTGTTTGAAAACTTCAGAGTTGTAAACTTGCTTGAGGTTCTGGGAAGAGCATCTTGGGAACCTGTCAACTTCTAAAGTCTCTGATATATATGTCTTTTTAGAAAGCATTAGGTATAAGAAAGAACCCCTGTGTGAGACTGTGGGTTAATGTGATAGACTGCACAGTTTGAACTTCAATATTGGCGGTTCAAGCTTACCAGCTGCTCCTTGGAAACCCTATACAGGGTCGCTGTGGGTTAGAACTGACTCTGTAACACTTAACAAAGTTTGTTTGGCTAAAACATCAAGAAGGAGATGGATTGCTATTAGTTACAGGTACGACCTCATTGATGTTGTCGTTGTTGTTCAGTGCCATCGAGTTGGTTCTGACTCATAGTGATTGTTGATAGGGTTTCCAAGGAGAGGCTGTTAAGTTTAAACCACTAACCTTGTGGTTCAAGCTGATTTTGCATTCCAGGGCATTCTCCCACACTACCATACCAGTTCTCCATGATAGTTAAATACTAGAAATTTGCAATGGAATTTTACACAAAAGATCACAGATGTTTTTTCTTTATGTTAAACCATTAGAATCACTGAATTTTGCTTTGTGCCCAGGCAATCCAATGTTCTGAACAAACAAGAACTCTCCTCCCAATATGTCAGCTTCAAACTGAAATTTTCTTGCGTTGAAATCCTGGCCTTAAGTATAATTCTCACCTCCAGGTTTCTTCTTCACCTCAGCATCTTCCTGTCAGCAAGTATTGTTGTTAAATGCCTGGAGACTCATAGTGGCCCTGTATATGGTTTCTAAGGAGCAGCTTGTTAATTGCCGTCGAGTCGGTTCTGACTCCTAGCGATCCCGTGTAAAGTTTCCAAGGAGCAGCTGGAACCATCTTGTGGTTCAATCAGTTTGAATTGTTGACCTTGTGTTTTAAACCGAACTTGTGACCTGGGCTTATCCTGTGTTTATCCTACAATGCCACACCAGTATACCCAAGAGGAAGGACACCTTAGGCTTGACTCAGGCAGCCCAACAATAGCAGCAGAATAAATATAATTAGCCTCTGGTACAGTTCTTGTGTGGCACAAAGGATAAGCACTGGACCACAAGGTTGGCAGCTCAAACTCACCAGCCACTCCTCAGAAATCTTATACAGTGTCCTTATGAGTTGGAACTGACTTGATGGCACTTAACAACAACATTACCTGAAGTTGCCTATTCCCTTGGTAAAATCTTTCTAGATTATCTCAACGCTTGTCATTGAGGCTCTCAAATCCCAGAAAGTCTTGCGTATAAAACTGGCTGCAGGGGACTAAAGGCACCAAGTACACCACATACTTTCGGAATTGCACAGGAAACAGAGCTGCAGTAAGTGACTCACACAGGAGCTGGCTGTGTGCTAGTGGGATGTGATTTGCATTATGTCATTGTTGTTGTTGGTAAGTGCCAATGTGTTGGTTTTGACTCACAGTGACCTTATATAGGGATTCCAAGGGGCAGCTGGCGAGCTAGAACCACTGACCTTGCAGTTCAAACTGACCTTGCAGTCTAGCGTATGAACTCACAGTACCACACCAGGACTTAGTGCTAATTAAGATTATTTTAATTTGTCTCTCCATTCATTTCTTTCCTCAAATATTTTATTGGGCACCTACTAAATGTACTCTTTTTGCTGCTAAAGACTCAATAGGGAAAGAAAAATCCCTGCCTCCTTATAGAACTCATATCCTAGTAAGGCGAGAGATGAAATAAACAAATAGGTACATAAATGAGTGTATAAGAATATGCTAAGATCTGGGAGAAGAGACATGTAACAAAACAAAACCAGGGACAGGGGATAGTAGGTGCTAGGGTTTGGCTCTAGTAGAAATCATATGGTCAGGAAGGAGAAGATGTCTCAGAGACAATATGTGTATAAGCCATGAGGATATCTTGCCAGGGAGTTACAGGACGAGGCATTAACAAGTACATGGGCTCTGAGACATAGCTGTTGAGTTCCAGACATAAGACTGGTGAAGCTAAAAAAAAGTGAGCAAGAGTGGGGAGGTGGGAGATGGGGCAATGGAGAGTCAGAAAAGAGCTCTGAGTCAGGGTTTCAAGTATGGGCCCCACACCAATAGCATCAGCATTACTGGGGAATTTGTTGGAAATGAAGTATTTGGGTCCCTCCCAAGACTTAGAGAACTAGCAGCATGGGAAGTGAGACCCGGATATCTATGGTCTATCAGGTTTGAGAGTCAGCGATACCGGATGTCATTGGTTGCCACAGGACTTTTTTCGTGAATGAAATGAGAGGTCACTGGAATGATTCTTGATATGTAATAAGGGTAATTTGGGTTATGATATGAGTAACTGATTTTATTATTTTTTTCAAGGACATGATTTTCAGAGATCTCCTAAGGATTGTATGTGGGTGTGTGTGATAATTTAGCACCTGCCTCCTTCAGCATGGTTGCCTGGGGGGCCGTCTTTAACCTTTCAAAGCTTCTCTCTGGACAGTCCTTAGTCTTGGAAGAGAAGATGCCTCATGTCTTCGTGATAATAACACAGTGCAATGGATGTATGGGTTTATCTGCAGATCGTTCTCACTGTGACTACTGAATAATTGCAGCATAGGAATCTTTTCTATATCTGGAGGTTAAGATTCAGCATAATGTGGTGTCTACCTGATGGAGAACCATCTGGTACTCAGCTAAATCTTGGCAGTAGTATGCACCATGCATCAGGCATTAAGAGCATCCACACTCATATTTTTAACTGTGACTATTAATTCCTGGTCAGCTTTTCTAAGAAAACATGATGGTATGGAATGATGATGCTAGAGTAAGGAATACCTAAAATGCTAATGGATTTCACACACTTCTTCGGTAACGTGGAGTCCACACTGGGAGCTTGATTTCCAGCCTAGGACTATATTTTCTAGACTCCCGTTTGTCCCGGTATTGTCATGGAATGTGTACAGATGTGAACTTCTTTTCAGATCAGGGCTTTTCGTAAGATGAAACAGAGGGAGTAAATAAGTTTCAAAGTGGGTCCCTGAACTGTGTGGAGGGAGGTCCACTTGCACGGCAGGAGCACCTGCACTGGACTTCTGCCACAGAGAAAGAAAACCTATTTGATTAAACTAGAGACATTAGTGTGATATAAAAGAGGAGGCTGAATATTAGAGTGGCATCACTTGCCTAGAGCTACTTGGCTGGCTGGTGGCAAATATAGGACCATGCCAAGCTTTTCTGATTTTTTTTTTTGTGCGTGTGTGTTTTACTGTGAATTGAGTGATAGTTTAGATGGGAGAACATCATCTTTACATTCATCCTATCGTATTTCATTTCATTGCAATGATTACAATTCCTCCATGCATCATCAAACACCAAAGTGTACACACCGTAAGCCTGCCTCCTAGCCATCAGCACACAGCCCCTCTCCCTCCCTGAGTCCAGTGTCCCCAACTGCTCCATCTCTCCATGTCATTGTCTCTGCCTCCATCTCTGGTGTCACTGCTTCCCTGGATAGGGTCCTGAACTCTGCTCTTCTCCCTTGATGATCCCAGGGACCTCCACTTGTGGATCCTGGATTGCATAATTAACCACTCCCCTCCTTTTGTTACAAAATGTTTACCTTTACATTTGCAACACTCAGTCAGTCCTGATAGCAATTAATCACTATTTTACCACAAGAGTTGAATCCCCATCTCCTTTCACCAGTCCCATCCAGACAGGTTGGAAACCACTCAGTGGAGACATTTTCCCTTCCTCTACACCCTCTGGAACTAGGCTCCCTCTTGAAATCCTGTAAGCCAGTTACTTTGTAGCGCCCCCCTCCCCCCATTTTGGGTGCCAATGTCCAAGTTGCCCATTCCTGTTAACCCTGTGTACCGGGGTGGGGGATGGAAAAGACCCTCACTGTAAAGCTTTGTTCCCTTTTTTGAGCTACTACATCTGTAAGTATAGGTCAAGTTCATCAAACGGTAGCAGATTATTCTTTTTTCCCCTCTTCTTTGTTCTAGTCAAGTTCTGATCATCCAGTCATTGAAACCAGGTCAAGTGGGTACTATCTGCAAGTACGGGTGTTCTTATACATCTCCCGTCACTTTGTATCAGGTGGACTCTTCACTCTCTGTTCTAGTTCTCTGTGGCCATGTCCCTGTCCCTGGGCCCAGGAGTCCCCAGGTCTCACAATAACTGCTGGCCAACCAGGTCTCAACCAAGGTAGACAGGAGTCTATTGAACATGGTTGGACTTAGCTCACAACTTCATTGCTGTTTTTCCCACACTTCCCTTTATCAGAAGACCAATGTGATCAACAGCAAGACTTGCTCATGTATTCCCTTTGAGTTTCAGTGTTGGAAGGGAGTTTGCCCTGAGAGGACCCGACCACTTGCCTTGATGGCTCCTGGTCAAACAACTTGCTTGTTTTTGTAGTCAATCAGACTGCCATGGTTGTTTTTGATTTTTTTCCTGCTCATCTTTCTTTCAAGAAGTATCTTCTGATCTTCTACCTGCTCCAGGCTGGTCTGCTTGTACATTCAAGTGGAAATTTCCCACCTCAGAAGATTATGGATTGGAATCAGGATTCCACCTATGGTCTTGTGCAATGCAAAGGCTCTGCAGGAAGCCTCCTTCACTGGGCACATTGTAGCCCCATTTTAGGTATTCCAATCAGTTATAGGCAGAAAATGGACTTACAGGCTTTTTATGGTGATGTTTCTGGCTATTCATTTCTCTCCCCCTCAAGTGTCTATATTACAATAGTTGTTGTTGTTGTTGTTAAGTGCAATAGTAGGCAAGGGAAATGGAACTTCAAAACACAGCCAAGTATCTTAATATTGTTTCCCCTCTTTTACCCATTCAAACTATGCCACAATCCCTGTATCCCAGAGCCCTGTTGTTCCAAGGTTGAGCATACATCATTACTTAGCTCTGTCCACTTAGCCCATTCATTGTCAAAAAGAACATATTCAGATCAGTCAATGAGTAACAGTGCTGTCTGTGATAGGATATTAGCTATACACCTAAAGGGAAGACCAGTTAATACTATTATTACTCAAATTTATGCACCAACCACTAAAGCCAGTGAGGATGAAATAGAAGAATTCTAGCAACTTCTTCAATCTGAAATCGATCAAATATGCAATCAAGATGCACTGATGATTACTGGTGATTGGAATGCAAAGGTTGGGAACAAAGAAGAAGGATCAGTATTTGGAAAATATACCTTGGTGATAGAAATGATGCTGGAGATTGCATGAAGAATTCTGCTAAATAAATGATTGGTTCATTTCAATACCTTCTTTAGACAGCATAAGAGACGACTCTACACATGGATCTCACCAGATGGAATGCATAGAAATAAAATTGACTACATTTGAATAAAGAGATGATGGAAAAGCTCCATATCATCAGTCAAAACAAGGCCAGGGGCAGACTGCGGAACAGACCATCAATTACTCATATGCAAATTCAAACTGAAGCTGAAGAAAATAAAAACAAGTCCACGAGAGCCAAGATATGACCTTGAATATATCCCACCTGAATTTAGAGATGATCTGAAGAAGAGATTTGATAAATTAACCACAAAAGACAGATTTGATACATTACACACTAAAGACCAAAGACCAGAAGAGTTGTGGGGATGACATACATGAAGAAAATAAAGAGTCATTAAGAAGAAAAAAGTTAAAATGGATGTCAGAAGAAACTCAAAGTTGCTCTCCAGCATAGAGATGCTAAAGCAAATGGAAGAAATGAGAAGGTCCAAGAGCTGAACAGAAACTGTCAAAAGATCAGCTCGAGAAGATAAAGCCAAATATTACAACAAAATGTGCAATGATCTGGAATCAAAAAACCAAAAAGGAAGAACACGCTCACCATTTCTCAAGCTGGGGGAACTAACGAAAAGATACAAGCCTTGACTTTCATTATTGAAAGATTCTCTGGGAAAATTATTGAATGATGCAGAAAATATCAAAGAAGATGGAAAGAATACACAGAATCACTGTACCAAAAGGAATTGGTTGATGTTCAACCATTTCAAAAGGTAGCATATGATCAAGAGACAATGATACTGAAGGAAGAAATCCAAGGTGCATTGAAGGAATTGGCAAAGAA
>NW_006408659.1:1741490-1742765 GCF_000296735.1 Chrysochloris asiatica | reverse complement strand
TGCTTCTATTCTAATGGGAAGTCTGTATCTGCCTTCAGCTCATTTGTCTCAGTTAGTCTTTCCTATTTTTGAATATTTGCTGAGACCTTTTGTTGTTATTTCTTGGACATTTTCTTGAGTTAGGTGGGTTTTCAATGATTAAATGAATGTATGTTGCTGTGCTGTTAAGCTTACTGAGTGTCTTCTGGTGGATGTAATTCAGAGATAGACTTCCCTTTTCATGTGTAATGCCCAGCAGCTGGTATTGGCTCCTGTCCAGATGGTGGGATATTATGGGGTATGCTTGTAGCTTGGCTATATGGCCATGATTGCTGTCTCTCCTTGAGTAAGGTAGGGAGAGAAAAGAAACCTCCCACGCCCAGGAAAAAAGTGAGACCAAAAGAGAAAAAAACAGAAACAATATAAAAGCAGAGATAAAAACCATGACTCTAAAGCAAAAATAAAAACTGTAGTTGACTCTCCAGTAGGCTTTACTGTGCAGTCCAGTGTGCATGCATAGTAGAAACCTCGAGCAGTGGGTTGGGGTGTCCGCTACCTCAGGCCCCTCCTCTAGTCACCGCTGTGTAGGTGTGCAGATAGATTAGAAATGAATGGAAGAAAGATTGTCCACTATTTTTATCTCTGAGGGTCAGTTAGGTATCTGCTGTATATAGAGCGTAATTCTCAAAATAGCTGCGTTCTTGTATATAGTAGATGGTGTTAGCTCTTGCCTTTTTATTATTGGGGTTTTACAAGGTGCGCATACGGTTTTGCTGTATGGTCAGACCTGCTGCCTCTTGTTAGGTAAGGCAGGAATGAATGGTCCTGCCCAGGTTAACTTTAGGGCTAGATTCCAGAGTCAGACATCATAAGAAGCATAGAAAGGATTAGCTTGTGGGACTGCTGAGGCTCCCAGGAATTGCCTCCCTGTGTGTGGAAAAACTGTGGGCACAACACTGGACCCTTTCGGGGTGTGCTTCCACCCGCCTAAAGGTTTCCAGGCTGGGCAGAGAGGGTACGACAGGGGAGAGGAGGAAAGAAAAGCGAAAAATCCTTCACACCTCTTTTTCCAGATGTTGCTCCATGGTTTTTAGCACTGTATCACTGTATCAGCCTGGGTGTGGGCCCATCCTCTTATTTAGCCCACAGGCAGTGTCCCCAAAGATTCAGAAATCGCTGTGCTTTCTCGCCACAGTCAGATTTCTTCACTGGGGGCGTGGGAAACTGATGCCCTTTACCTTATATTTGATCCAAAGCTCTGGAGCGTCACCCAGAAAGCGCCTTCTTTGTTTTTTT
>NW_006408659.1:1737483-1740789 GCF_000296735.1 Chrysochloris asiatica | reverse complement strand
TTTTTTTTTTTTTTTTTACCAAATCTTGATTTTAGTCTAGAAGTTTGGTGTGCTCATGAAACAATCCCACTATAAAGCAATGGCGGTACTACCTCGTAAGATCTGCTCAAGGAAGAAAAATCCAAAATTCTGCATCCTAAAACTGTCTAAAATATTCTTAGTGTGAAGGTTCTAGCAAGAGTTATTTAAATAGCTTTGTCATTTTCCTGTCTCTATTATGCATAATAACAATGCTTTGAAGTTCAAATGTTTGAAACATGCCTAAGTGCATTTTCCCTCTCATTTTATTATTACTCTTTAATCTGGGTAGGTTTTCTGGAGAATGGTTGAATATTTGGCTCTTTAAAGATGGAATGTGGCTTCTGGTTCCATTTTCTATACAGTCAGAATTATTATGAAAGATGTGAGCTCAGCAAAGATTGTTCTTCCTTTTGAAAATGGAAGTCAGGGCTATGCTTTGGAACCCGCATCCAGCAGGCTGTTTCTGAGCTCTCAATTAAAGACATGAACTTATATTCCCACTGAGGGGTCACTTTTAAATCGATTCTTTCAATAGAAGACTAGAGTTTTTTGAATGAAAAAAGAATTAAAACCTGTTGCTTTCTACTTCTACTTTTCTACATGTAATTTGCATTGCCTACTTGGCAAGAGCCCCAAACTGGAAACTACTTGTCTCATCAATGGATGAATGGATAATTGAATTGTATATAGCCCTACAATGGCATTACTATTAATCAATTAGAAAACACTGTACTAAGAAAATTAGGATAAATTTCACAAAGATAATGTGAGTGAAAACCAGAAAAAACTACATGCATGCTTTAAGAGTCCATAGAGTCAATTTATATAAAGCCCCAAATAAGCAAAGCTAATCTACGATATTGGAAGTCAACAGAGGTTATCATTAGAAGAGTTGAAGACTAGAAAGGAACATGGAATTGGGAACCTCCTGATTATGCTGTTTTTAAAAAATCTTGCAGCTTATTGTATGATGGGTTCACTTTGTAGAACTTTATTGAACAGTACGTATGTGATTTGTCTCATTCTCCGTATGTATGTTGTACTTCAACTAAACTGTTAAAAAATGTAATGACTGCTGGCCTTTGACCTGACCTGCTTGCGTGTATTGTCAGAAAATAAGTAGTGCCATATATTTCTTTAGCTTTTCTTTTTGCTCTGAAAATGTCCACAGAAGGCTTTAAAAATAGGTTAGACACAGGCAAAAAAGTCCATTCCAAGGTAACACTGTACAATAGAAAGAGGTTTAGACAACAAGTCAAAACACTGAAGTTATAGAAAACTCCATTCTGGGGTTCAGTGGTCTCACCAGAGCAAGACGTGGAATAGAGTCTCTAGATCCTTACCAAGTCGACAAAGCTTTCATTCCAAAGACAGAAGCTCAGTATTTCCTCTTATTCACTCAAATAGTTCAAAGGATCAACATGCACTTTTGTACATGAGCAAAGTGTTCATAAGAAATGCTTCAACTTACAGTGGTTTCCTATGGTAAATCCGACATCAAAAGAGCATGTTGTTAAGTGCTGTCGAGTCATTTCTGATTCCTAGTGACCCTGCGTAAGGCTTCCAAGGAGTACTGGTGAGTTTGAATGACCAACCTTGTGGTTCAAATGAACCTTGTGGCCCAGTGCCACACCAGGACTCAAAATAGTCTATTCAACACGAAAATCCTATGATTCTTTAATGCTCCAGGAATTGGAAAATTTAGAAGATTCAAATGCAAAATAGCTGGAAAAAATGCAACACTATAGTTAGTATAATCTACTCAGAAACAATCATTTTGGCTGGACAATGGAATCTTGCCAGATATCCTTTAAATCTCTTGGAACATCATTTCGTTTTTTAAAATTTCCAACAGTATTTACTGCTGCTGTTCCTTTAAATGACTTCTCTCCCGTTCCTCTCTAGTTACCACCCAGTATCCTTTGCAGTGCTGAAGATAATAGTCATGTATGGGTAATGGTTATTGTTTTCATAAAAATGGCTCTGAACCTCCGGCTCCATGTTATATATCATAGCCTCATAAATATAAGACTAAAAGACAGTTCAGATCTGGAAAAAAAAAAAAAATCACAGAAATGTATCTCTTACCCATGAATGTCAAATTCTTTTGTTAAACAAGGGTCTTGCAATAAAATGGGCACAGGGAGGCAAATTTTTGCAATACAACTTGTAGATGTGTAGTGTGAAGACAAAAATTGATATCATTCTCACCAGTTATTCAAAAGCTATTTTATAGAACAGAAGATAGAGCATACCATTAATTTCATCACCCAACCCCAAATTCTTTCTTCCTGGGTATATGACTGGCTAGAAACTACAATTCCCAGACTCTATTACTTACTGCTAGCTGTACCTAAATTGTTGCCAATAAGATAAATGGGACCATTGTGTGTGACTTCTAGGCCACCTGCTTAAAGGTGTAAAGATGCCTCCCTGGAAATGGTGACAATGAAAAGAACCTTGAAAACCACAGTTAACCTAGATCCTTGGATTATGATGTGGAACAAAGCTTGCCTAGATGATTGAAAGAGAGACATCTTGTTTGAAATTTTGTATGCTTTGACAGTCTTTGTTACGGAATCTTAGCTTTTACTAAATCAACCCACTAAGAAAGTTCTGTATTTGTAAATAACTAAGAAGAAGAAATGAGAATGAGAAATAAATTAATGAGAAACAACCCCAATATAATGAGTCAAAGATAAGACAATTCTACAAATGTGCTAAGTATGATATAGCATCCTAACTATATACAGGTTAGGAAGCTACTAACCTCAAGAGGACTCCTGCTGTGGCTCTGTAGGATAAACACTGGAATGTGAACCATAAGCTCACTGGTTCAAACTCCCCAGCTGCTCTGCAGAAACCCTGTACAGGCTCGCTTTGATTCAGTATCAACTCAAAAGCAGTTAATAACAACATCAGCAAAAAAGTACAGTGAAGATGACAAGGAGGAATAAAAAGGCACACATTATTTTTCAATGGGAATTTAAGAAAAAATCTCTTCAGCAAAAACAAAACTAAGTGGAAAGTCAAACAGTGAGTTGAGGAGTTGTGTAGCTTGATCACTGACACCCATTTTCATGTTCTCCAAGAAATCTGCCCACTACTGCCTTTGATACCTCCCACTACACATACACACAACATGATGAACTGCAATGAAACTGCAAGTAACGAAAATGTACTGAGTGTTTTGTACATGTGTGTAGCTGTGCAATCTGCTGCCCACACAGTGACTATGTTATTATTGCTCTGTGCCCCTGAATTAAATCTTCCCGAGGCTAGAAA
>NW_006408659.1:1721705-1736258 GCF_000296735.1 Chrysochloris asiatica | reverse complement strand
TTAGGTTGCTATGGGTTGGTACCGACTTGATGGCACCTAACAACAACATGATTATCTACGGGAGTCCTGGTGTGGCATTGTGGGTTAATGCACCAGACTGCTAAGCTGTTTAAACTGCAAGGTTAACGGTTCATGTTCACCATCTGCTCCTTGGAAACACTATACAGGGTCACTATGGGTTGGAATGGCACTTAAAAACAATATCTATACACCATCAGCAGGAGGGCATGGCATGAGCACTGGTCCATTCATTCTTTTCTCCTCGGCATTTCTAATGACCAAGATTAAATCGACAGACAATGGCTGGGGCAGACCACTGAGAAAAGAAATCCAGGGACTTTATAAGAGTGCGACAGTGACAGTGAGGACCACATTTCTGTACATCGTCACTGATAGTGGTGGTGTGCCAGGGAGTCGATTCTGACTCTGAGTAGCTCTGAATAGGCTTTCTGAGGCTATAAATCTTTATGGGAGCAGAAAGCCTCATCTTTTTTCCACAAAATGACTGGTACTTTCAAACTGCCGACTTTGACGTTAGCAGCCAGATGCATAACCATTATGCTATGTGTCATGCTCTAATTAATAAACAAAAGCATCTCGTATTAGTTCTATTAAGGGTGCCAGTAAATTGACCAATGTAATAACTTCTGCCCTACTGGGAAAACATATTGAGACAGTCAATTTTTCTGAGTTGATTTAGTGATGCTACATCTACTAAGACATAGTTGCCTAGATAGAGAAATGAAAAGAAATATCCATTTCTGTACTGGTACTCCTGCTGGTGCAGACATGATGGAGCACTCCTACAGACCAGTATTGAGTCTTCTGGTGGCCTGTATGTATAGCATGTCCAGGACATATCCAAACAAAGTCCATTACTTGGATCTACAGGGTTATAGGAACATTTTTTATTTTTTTCTGTATGATGGAAGATAAATCCAACTTTGTGTTAATTGTAGAAGGCAATGGTAATTTCTGTAACAAAACACTACTTCATATCATATATCTAGTATGCCTTTTATAACACACACAGCAAGTAGTAAAATGGATTTATGTTGGCTTCCTTTATATTTATTTGCTTTTAAAAAAATTATATGTTTATCAAGACAGGTGATAATTGTTAAATTTCCAGCAAGTGTCCTTTTTCTGGAAATACTTTGAAGAAACTGAATCATCAAATTTATTTCCATTTTAAGAAGCCTGTATATGTCTTTCTTCTATATTTAGGTGTTATCATTTTAGGTGTGTTCCTTCCCTCATTCTTACAAGACTAGAATGTCTTCTTTACTAAAGCCTGAATAAATCTCTTCCTAGTGATATTTGTAAGAAGGTATATGAAAATGATTTTATTTTTCTTAAGAAAAGCTTGAGAGTATTATTGCTGTGGATTGAATTATGTCCCTCCAAAATATGTGTTGTAAATTCTTAACATCTTTGCCTGTGATTAGAATCTTATTTGGGAATGAATTGTCTTTGTTATGTTAATTATATAGGATTATTTTGAGTCCATCTCTTTTGAGATATAAAAAAGATACAATAAGCAAGCAGAGGAGAGAAGGGGGAAGACAGATGCCAAAACACATGGGCATCTTCAAGGAATCAGGAAGCAAAACTGAAGAGGAAAAGACCTTTCTCCAGAACCAACATATAGAGAAAGCCATTCCTTAGAGCTGATGCTCTGAGTTCAGACTGTTAGACATTTATTCTCTTAAATTTAGGAGGCTATTTATTGAAGCCATCCATTTGTAGGATTGCTGCTTTAGTAGCCCTATATAATTAAGACAAACATCATCTGAGCAACACCTAGGCTAGGAACACGTATGCCATGATTTGGGTATTGTGAATGCTCATATAGCTTTTTTCTATTTTTTTCATGATTTACTCCATGAGGAGGACCACTTCAGTATGGGTTGCAACTCAATTGTAAAGAAAACAAAGATCCTCACAACTGTACCAATAAACAACATCATGATAAATGGAGAAACGATTGACGTTGTCAAAGACTTCATTTCAATACTCAATGGAAGCAGCAGTAAATAAATCAAATGATATATTGCATTAAGCAACTCTGCTACACAAGACCTCTTTAAGCTGTTCAAGAGCAAAGATGTCAGTTTGAGGACTAAGGTGCTACCATCAATACAAGTCATGGTATTATGTATTGATCTTTCAGTATTTTCAATAACGTCATATGCATGTAAAAGCTGCACAGTGAATAAGGAAGATCGTGGAGTTGATGCATGGTGTTGGAGAACACTTAAAGTACCATGGACTGCCAGGAGAACAAACAAATCTCTGTCGGAAGCAGAAGCCAGGATGGCAAGACTTCATCTCTCATACTTCAGACATATTATCAGGAAGGACCAGTCCCTGGGGATGGGCATCATGCTTGAAAAGCAGAGGGGCAGTGATAGGCACCATGGCAGTATTAATGAGCTCACGCATAACAGCACTTGTGAGATGGGTGCAAGACTGGGTAGTGTTTTGTTCTGTTGTGCATAAGGTAGCTATGAGTCAGAACCCCTAGATGGTATCTAACAACAGCAACAACAACAAATGAACATATGTGCCACATACAGAATTCACGGAAAATTTTACTTCATATAATACCCATTTTATTACCAAATACTAGACACGTAACCCTTTCATATATGTAACGCTTATTAAATATTTGATACACGTTTGTTGTTATGTGCCATCGAGTCAGTACTGGCTCATAGCGACCCTATGAGCAACAGAATGAAACACTGCCTGGTCCTGGACCAATCTCACAATTGTTGCTATGTATGAGCCCATTGATGCTGTCACTTGGCCAATCCATCTCGCTGGGGGTCTTCCTCCTTTCTCTGACACTCCACCTTACCAAACATGATATCCTTCTCCAGCGATTGGTCCCTTCTGACAATATGTCCAAAGTATGAGAGACAAAATTTGGCCATCTTCTGACCTACAAAGAGCACTCTGGCTGCACTTCTTCCAACATAGATTGGTTTGTTCTTTTGGCAGCCCATGCCACTATCAGTATTCTCCTCCAATACCATAATTCAAAAGCATCAATTCTTCTACAGTCTTCCTTATTCACTGTGCAGCTTTTACATGCATATGATGTTATTGAAAATACTGAAAGCTCAATACATACTTGATACTAACTAAATTATAAGAAACAAACATAAGAAATTAGTGCATCTACATATCACATCAGAATAGTGAACGTTCTTTCCTTTTAAATTTAAAATGTACATACTAGATATTAAGTAAATTCTAGAAAGCAAAAAATTGGATATTAATGTATCCCCAAATCATACCAGAATAGTGAATATTATTTCCATTTTCATTTATTTCACATAAACAGGTTGCTCCTGGAGTTAGGTGCAGTCACATTGGTTCTGACTCATAATGACCCCATGCACAAAAGAACGAAACACTGCCCAGTCCTGCATCAACCTCACAACTACTGTTACTGCCATTGTGTCAATCCATCTCACTAAGGGCCTTCCTCATTTTTGCTGGCGGTCCATATTAGCAAGCATGATGTCCTTCTACAGGGACTGTTCACTCCTGATAAAATGCCCAAAGGACTCAAGACAAACTCTTGCCATTCTTACTTTTAAGGAGCATTCTGACTGTACTTCTTCCAAGACAGATTTGTTCATTGTTCTGGCAGTCCATGGATTATTCAATATTCTTGTCAACACCATAATTCAAATGCACCAATTATTTTTCAGTCATCTTTATTCATTGTTCAGTTTTTGCATGTACATGAGATAATTGAAAATACCACAGCTTGGTCATCTGCACCTTGTTTGTCCTTAAGGAGATATCTATGCTTTTTAACAAAGAATATACATTGTCTATAGCACATTTACTCAGTGCAGTATGTGGTTTGGTTTCTTGACTGCTGCTTCCATGGACGTTGATGGTGGATCCAAGTAAAGTGAAATCACTGAAAACTCCAATCTTTTCTCTGATTATTATAAAGTTTATTTCTTGTTCTAGCTGTGAGGATTTTTGTTTAATGTTGAGGTGTCATTCATACTGAAGGCTGTAGTCTTTGATTTTCATCAGTAAGTGCTTCAAGTCCTCCTCACTTTTAGAAAAGAAGGCTGTATCATCTGAGTACTATGGGCTGTTATCTGGTCTTTCTTCATTCCTGATGGTTACTCTTCTTTATCTAGTCCAGTTTGAGATTATTTGCTCAGCATACAGATTAAATAAGCATGTTAAAAGAATGCAACCTTGATGTACACCTTTATTGATTTTAAACCACATAGTACTTCCTTGTTATATTTGAACAACTACCTCTAGGTCTGTACACAGGTTTTGCATAGGTACAATTAAGTGCTGTGGAATTCCTATTCTTTGTAATGTTATCCATAGTTGGTAATGATTCTCACAATTAAATGCCTTTGCATAGTCGATAAAACACAGATAAACATCATTCTGGTGTTCTGTTTTCAGCCAAGATTCCATTTGACATCAGCAATGAAACCCCTTTGTTCCAAGTCCTCTCCTGAATGCATTTTGAATTTCTGGCAGTTGCATGTCAATGTATTGCTGCAGTCACTTTTGAATTATCTTCAGCAAATGTTTACTTGTGTTCACATAAACAGGTAGGAGATATAAATACAAACAGATAGCTCTTGAATCACAATCGATATTTGCCAACTCTTGAGCAGAAACAATTTCACCTTTAAAGGATGCATCAAATACAGTTACTGCTGTCTCAGTTGGAAAAAGGATTTTGAAAACCCATGAAGTTACTTGTGATTCTTATGTGTCAAGATTCAAAGTATACTGTCCACCTCCGATTATCTTTACATCTCTGTATAAAACCATTGCCATACAAAAGGAGGAAGTGAAAAGAAAAATATTGGCATTAAAGGAGAGACAAAGAAATGTTTTTAGTGTAGCTGACATCTTACTGCATTTAAAGTAACTACATGATACCAGTTGTCCTTCCTGTTATTACAGATGGAAGGAACCTGGCATTTTTTCCTTAATGTGATTCCAAGAAAGTAACTTGAAGGGTGTTTACTATCGCTTTTATTGGAAAAGAAAAAAAGAACTCAGAAGAAATGAAACTCTCCGATCTCTTTTCCTTAAGTAAAAGCAACCATCTTTAAAACAGGGTTGCTTAATAGAACTTTCTACAACTATATAAACGTTGGATATGTGTACTGTGCAAGAAAGTAGTCATGAATTGCACGTGGCTTTGGTCACTTGAAATGTGTATTCCTATAATGCACCAGACTGCAAAGCCATTTAAACTGCAAGGTCAGTGGTTCAAGCTCACCAGCTGCTCCTCGGAAACCCTATGCAGGGTCGCTATGGGTCGGAACCGACTCAGTGGCACTTCACGACAACAGACCAAGGAACTGAAGTTTAAATTGAATTTCACGTTGATAAATTTATAGTTAAATTTCAATAGCCACATGTAGCTAGCACACTAGACAGCACATAACTAATTAATGATCTAAGTGAGGTTGTTAAAGTACCCTATAGTTTATGATTGATTTAATGACTATTCACCTGTATCTGTTTCTAAATATCTTTTTATTTACCTTTCTTCTTAAAATAATCAAACTGAAAAACTTTTTTCTAGCTTCTCCTTGTAATGCAATCATTATATTGTATTTACAGGACTTTCTGCCCACAAGTCTCTTTTGGGCAATTTGTCTCTGTTCACAGTCCTACTGTATAGGAATCTAATTGTTGTATACCGCTGGACTTCCCCTACCAGCCCTCAGCACTCCTGGGAGGGCCAGGACCCCACTACAGTCTATTCATAAGCTGACCAATTAGCAACAAAATTTGGCAAGAAAAGTTACACTGGGCTAATGGGAGACATGGATTTGGAATCAGAAAACTGCTAGTTAGCATGCCAGTGGGACTGAAGTAATACGTTATGATTTGTTGTGCAATAGAAAGATCTGGGCAGCATAATGGTGCCACATAAATTAGAATTATGAAGGAAGGAAAATTCTGAGGAAGCAGGAAGTTCAGCAGCAGAAACAGAATGAGAATGGAACAGTCTTGCTTATAGAAGTATACAGTTACCTCAGATCCTGACAAGCAATGTTGTTAAGTGCATCATGTCAATTCTGACCCATAGCAACCTTGTATAGGGTTTCTGAGGAGTGGCTGAGTTTGAACCATGACCTTTTGGTTAGCAGTCCAGTGCTTATCCTATAGCACCACACCAGGACTCCACACAGGCAATGCTATTGTTGTTGTTGTTGTTGTTGTTAGGTGCCGCCAAGTCAGTACCAATTCATAGCAACCATATGCACGACAGAACGAAATATGGCCGGGTCCTGTGCCAATTTCACCATCATTGCTACGCTTGCACCCATTGTTGCTGCCACTGTGTCAAGCCATCTTGTTGGGGGTCTTTTTCGATGACTCTCCACTTCACCCAGCAGGATGTGCTTCTCCAGGGACAGGCAATACAAGTTCCGAAATCTAGAGTCCTGAATCTTAGATATTCTTAAGACCCTCTGTTTTACAATGACTTACTGAGTCTTTTTTATGAGCTAGTCAGAGAAAGTCATTGTTCACTAAAATACACAGATTTTGTAAATTTATGTGGAAATAAAAATGGAGATTTTATACGTTGTAGAGGTGAAACTAGGCATCAATCCTTGAGGGAAAAATGTTAGCGACCTTTGAAATGGCTCCCAAGCCATGATGCCCCCATGCACAATGGAACAAAATGCTGCCCAGTCCATTCTCAAGTCCATGATTGGACTGTTGAACTTTCATTGTCTGATTGCCAGAAACAAATCACCAGGCTGCTTTCTCAAGTTTTAGTCTGGATGTTCTACTGAAATCTGTTCAATATCACAACACACAAACTTCTTCTGACAGAGTCGTGGTGATTGTATGTAATGTATATTGTCCAGGAATAGAATCTTGGGTCTTCTAGATGGAAGGTGAGAATTTTACTACCAGTGCCTCATAAAGGTAAAATATATAACTGTTAAGTGCTGTTGAGTCAGTTCTGACTCACAGCGACCCTATATAGGGTTTCAGAGGAGTTGCAGGTAAGCTTGAACCGCTGACCTTGAGGTTCAAACCAGTCTTGCAGTCCAGTGCATTAACCCACAGTGCTATGGCAGGACTCTAAAACATAATATGTTGTCAGGTGCCATCGAGTCGGAACCGACTCATAGCGACCCCATGCACAGCAGAACGAAACAATGCTCGATCCTGGGCCAACCTCACCACCGCTGCCACCCCCGAGTCCATCAATGATGCCACCTGGCCGATCCATCTCGTTGGAGGTCTTCCTCTTTTTCTCTATAGTCTTTATTATTTCGGTAGGTTGTCATTTCTTACATATCTCTTTATAAGGGTCTTCCATCACTATGCAGTGTTCCTGAGTACTCTTTGCCATAGAAAAAAATTAATTAAATGGCTTATTTCAACATGAAGAGGATCGTGTGGAGCAGGCTAGGACATCCTGGACAAATAGAAAGCAGGTGGCATGACCTGGGATAATTTTTGCTCTCTTAGCACAACGTGAAGTAGAAATTTGGATGCTTATGAAGGAGCTCTGGTAGTGTAGTGGTTACAAATCGGGCTGCGAGCCGCAAGGTCAGCAGTTCGAAACTATGAGCTGTTCTGTGGGAGAAAGATGAGGCGTTCTGCTCCCGTAAAGATTTATAGCCTCAGAAACCCTGTACAGGGTTGCTATGAGTTGGAACCGACTCCACGGCACATAACAACAACAACAACAACATGATAGACTGAGGGAGTGTTCTGAGGGAAGGAAGAGGCAAGGGGAGGTGTAAGAGCTGAACAAGGGATGGTCTTAGCTGGAGTGTATTCTCCGTCATGGAGAACTCTGGAGTCTCCACTGTACCATAGGTGGAGGGTGGGGGTTTGTGGGCAGGGAGCCAGTCAGTCATTGTCTATAGTGTAGAATCTTGGGTGAGCTGCTGCCATTGTCAGGGTAATTTCACTGTAGAAGGGAGCCAGCTTTGAGCTGTTAGCATCCAGCACTCACAGCACCTGTAAAAGGAACCTGAAAACCTGTGTGGAGCACTTCAGCATCTCTACTAGGTGGATGTTGTTAAGTGCTATTGAGTTGGTTCCGACCCATAGTATCCCTGTATAGAGTTTTACAAGGAGCAACTGGTGAGCTTGAACCACCTACCTTGCAGTTAAAACGGCTTTGCAGTCTGGTGCATTAACCTATAGCGCCACACCAGGACTAGTGCTTCTTCCTAAATTGGAACTCCAGTTCCTAGGGGAAAGTGCTGCTTTGAAAAATTATTTATATTAAATTGAGCAAAGGGGCTTTCTCAAACTAAGGATGATCAAGAACTTGGAGATCCTGGAAGCTCTTAAGCAGACAGAACTGAAAACACAGGGAAAATATGAACAAAGAGTATGTCACAGCAGTTAAGCTGAATACTCACAAACAATTGGAACACCTTTTTGCACGCAAGGATGGCAAAATGATGGGTTATGCATTATATAACCCCTAACTATGTATATAAGGAGCTCTGGTAGTGTAGTGGTTATGAATCAGGCTGTGAAACGCAAGGTCAGCTGTTCAAAACTACCAGCTGTTTTGTGGGAGAAAGATGAGGCTTTCTGCTCCTGTAAAGATTTACAGCCTTGGAAACCCTGTACAGGGTCGCTATGAGTCAGAACCGACTACACGGCACATAACCACCACCACCAACTATGTATATGTACTAAATATGGCAATGTTTCAATTTGGAATTGAAAGAACAAATAGTGCTTAGAAAAAAGCATGGTTTCCAAACTCACTGCTATTAAGTCAGTTCCAACCCATAATGACCTTATATAGACTGTAAATCTTTATGGGAGCAGACAGTCTCATATTTCTCCTACAGAGCAGCTGGTGAGTTTGAACTAGCAACCTTGCTGTTAGCAGTCTAATGCCTAACCTACAGCACCACCCACTTCAGAGCAGATGCTTCTAAATACTTGTTCGACCTCTGGATACATGAAAGAATGAATGAAACTTTCAAGGCATTATTAAGTAATTAATTTTTCCTAATGTTCATTTCTTCCCCATTCTGTTTAGTTTATTCAGTTCATATTTTCATTACTAAAATCTGCCAGAGGAAGAGATGTTTTCAAAGAAGAAAGGCAAGCTATATGGCATCCAAAATATTTATAGATAACAAACATATTAGTCCACAGACACCATGTGTCTCATTGCTTATTTTTCTAGTCACGAGACTTTTTTTGTGACAGCTTGTTGGGAGTATTATTAAACTTTTATTTTTATAACACTTTCATGCAACAGAGTTATAATGGTAAATTCTTAAAGCAAGACAATGAAACAAGTGTTTAAAGCAATATATTAATTATTTAAATCGGATTGAAAAAACATCTTTCACAAGAATATATAAAATGTCACATTAGATAATTTAAGAATGTCATACTTTTTCATTTTAGGCCATCTCCCCAGAAAGAAATACAGGACAATGTTCAATATTTCTGAGAATTGTGTGAATACTGTTGATGTTCTTTGAAACACAAACAAGCAAAAAAAGGGAGTGGTTTCAAATTCAGTTTTGTTGGAAAACAGGGTTGGTAAGGAGAGATAGAGGGACAAGTACTTTGCTAGGAGACCTTGCGTGGTACTGAAAGGATAAGCACTGGATTGCTAACTTTAAGGTTATCAGTTCAAACCCACATGCCGCTCCTCAGAAACCCTATATGGGTTCGCTATAAGTTGGCATTGACTCAATGGCACGTAAGGACAACAACAATTTCCTAAAGAGCCGTAGTGGTTAAGTGCTTGGCTGTCAACCCATAGGTCAGGGATTCAAACCTACCAGCAACTCTGTGGAAGAATCATGTGGCTGTCTGCTTTGGTAAAGATGCAGTCCTGAAAACCCTGTGGGGCGGTTCCACTCTGTCACATGGGGACACTATGACTCAGAATCAACTTGATGGCACATACAACAACAGCAACAACAATAATTTGCCACGAAAGAATATTTAAAGACAGAGGGAAATGAAGGTCTCCTAAGAGACCCGAGGGCCACATCAAAATGCTATGCTGTAGCATGGAGTGGGAGGAGGGAGTGGCACACTCTTCTCTTTTATCCTAAATGAAGACAATACTTTATCCTAAACTAGAGTAAGAATATTGCCTTCACTTCATAATATAATTCGGCTTTATTATGTAGCTCAGATTTTCTTCCACACTCCAGCCCTTTCCTCTGGAAAATCTACTTAATTTGACATTGTAAATAAGATGTATCACATTCATCACTCAGTTTGGTGTCCCATATTTATTGAAGGAGGAGCATAGGAGCCCCAGTGCTGAGAAGGTCAGGCTGGTACGCCCTCAGTGACACTTGCCTCTTGTTCCTAGTTCCATCTGGAGTATTTGGGAGCTTCAGCGTGGACCTTATGCTGTAGCAGGCACCTTTAGACATAAGTGTAACATGAGTCCAGTGTGAGGGTCACACCTTTGCTGCTAAAACAATATGATTATGGCAACTCTTCACTTGAAAACACTCAGTGACTCTGCTTTGCTTGTAAACTGAAGTCCATATTCTTTAGAACAGCAGCCAGTTTCTCACTCGTGGTTTTGTTACGAAATTCAGAATGGTTATAAGCTTCAATGGAAAAATTCTGATTTTACCTTTGCTCATTATTAACTGAAATGGAATCTTTTCTTTAACTGTACATGTGAGTAACAGACTACAGATACTAGAAGTATCTGTTATTGTTGCGTATGGAAATCACAGCAATTTTCATATAACAAAGCTTGATTTTGCAGTTTTCTTGAAATATTGTTTACACTCTTCATTACTTACTGGTGGTGTTGTTAGGTGCCCTGGAGTCAGTTTAACTCATAGCAACCCCATGCACAACAGAAAGAAGCACAGCCTGGCCATGCAGCCTGGCCATGCACTATCTTTACAACTATTACGTTTGAGTCCATTGTTACTGTCACTGTGTGAATCCATCCTGTTGGGGGCTTTTCCTCTTTTGTGCTGATGCTCCATGTTACCAAGCATGATGTCCTTCTCCAGGGACTGATGCCTCCTGATAACATATACAAAAACTGAGAGACAAAGTCTTGCTATTTTCACCTTAAGGAGCATTTTGGCTGTACTTCTTACAATGCGATTTGCTTGCTCTTCTTGCAGTCCATGGCCTTTTGAATACTCTTTGGCAACACCCTAATTCAAATGTATAGATAACTTCTATGGTCTTCTATTTGTTGTCCAACATGCACATGCATCTGAAGCTATTGAAAATACTGTGGTTTGGGTAAGATACACCTTAGTCCTCAAACTGACATCTTTGCTCTTGAACATTTTAAAGAGGTCTTTCATAGCAGATTTGTCTAATCAAATATGCATTTAATTTCTTGATTGCTGCTTATATCAATCTTAACTGTAGTTCCAAGCAAAATGAAGTCTTTGACAACTTCAATCGTTTCTCTGTTGATCTCATGATTTTTATTGGTCTAGTTGTCATGGCTTTTGTTTATATTGAGGTCCAATCTGTACTGAAGGTTTTGAAAAGTGTGAAAATCAATACTTCGATTTTCATTAGGAAGTATTTTACATCCCCTTCACTTCTAGCAAGCAAGGTTCTATCTATTGTATATCACAAGTTGTGAACAAGACTTCCTCTAATCCTATGCCATGTTCTTCTGCCTATAATCTAGCTTCTTTGAATATTTACTCAGTATACAAATTGAATAAATATGGTGAAAGGATACAACCTTGGCACACACTGTTTCTGATTTTAAATCATTCAGTATCCCCTTGTACTGTTCCATCAACTATCTCTTGTCTATGTACAGGTTCCTCATGTGCACAATTAAGTGTTCTGGAATACCCATTTTTACAATGTTATCCGAAGTTTGTTAAGATCTACACAGTCAAATGCCTTTGTGTAGATCAATAAAGCACGAGTATGCATCTTTTTGGTGCTGTCTGCTTTTAGCCAAGATCCATCTGATACATCCCACATTTCATGTCATCTTCTGAAACAGGCTTGAATTTCTGGCAGTTCCCTGTCGATGTACTGATGAAACCATTTTATCATTATCTTACCTGTGATACTAAAGATAGTGTTCAATGAATTTCATATTTCACTGGGTCACATGTTTTTGGAATGGGCACTACTTATGAACTGCACTTGTATGTTATTTAGTGCATTAAGAAGCATAAATATTTTCACATCTCAATTTTTTCACGTTCTGATAACTATTGTTTAATGGAACTGAATGTATTTTGAGAAGAGTTCATGGGCTTCACCATAACACAGGTTAAGATACTCATTCCAGTCTCAGTTTTTACTACGTACTTCAGTTAATAAGGTACACTGGTAGTGTGTAGCAAGTTACAAGTTGGGCTGCCAACTTCAAGGTTAGCAGGGTCACTATGAGTCAGAACCTACTCTAGGGCATACAACCACAACCCCCACCACTTCAGTTATAACAAGATGCCTTATAACAAAACATTGATCCTTGCCTGGGATATTCATCCTTCTTAGAAAATGTGCCCTTTTAAGAAAGTTTTTGGGACATAAAAGCTTGATACAGACTTGTCTGACTTTCACAGAATTTGAATATCTCTCCTTTGTGCTTTAAAAATGATTAGGTCATTCCTTAACTGAAGCATTTAGCATATTTTGAGTTTTTCATCTATCTCTACCACCAAACCTTGTGTCTCCTGATGATAAACACCAAATATATCTATTTTCATCATCCAACTCCTTGAATTGACACATGATAGAGATTCAAAAGATGTTTAAAAATGACTCAGGAAGAGTTAGTTTCCTAGGGATAATAGATCAGAGTAAAGCGCTCTACATAGTCAAGGGAGAACAGCACAGGGACCCAGTAATAGATTAGAATTCATTTGCTTTCATCAAAAATTTCTGAGTACAAAAGAGTGCTCTGATTTCCTAACATAACTGTTTTCTCTTAAAAAATCAAATTACTGAATGATTTCAAAGAAAAATCTAATACAAGAAAGTATCTCTTCATGTTATAAGCAAGGCTGGCCCCAGGCAAAATTGTGATGGAAAGAAAACAGTCTGTATTAGGAATCTCAGATATTTTCGTATCAATTCTTCTACCATGAAGGCTCCGTGTACATCGCCAAAGCAAGTCTGGAGAGCTCCCAGACACCTTCAGATGGCTAGAGATGCTCACTGAAGTATGCGATGTAGACTTGTCTTCCCATAGATTCTGACTTGTTGCATTCTCTCCTTTTAAAGAATTTGCCTGTGTGATCTTCTACAGCAACACCTGGCCCTGAGAGAGCTTATAGTAGGTTTCAAAACAGGTTTCACTTCTCGTTTCAATAAATGTTAATGAGTACTAGCTGTTATTGTTAAGTGCCGTCGAGTGGGTTCAGCATTTATTATATACCAGCGGCACGAACTGAAGATAAAAATCTAGCCTTGACTTGCACTATTAAAATTCTATGGGCAAAACAGTGAATTATGCAGAAAGCATCACAAGAAGATGGAAGGAGGTGCCTTGGCGAGCTTCTGGAGACAGGATCAAGATCCGGATGGTCAGTTTCCTCAGTGCCCTTACTGGTCGGGCGGGGATCCACCTCACCACTGCTAAGAGTACCTGGCCCGCGCTGGCGCCCTCCAAAGGCTGCCGAACCTTCGGACCTGCCAGGGTACACTGCTGCTCTGGCTGGGCGCACACGGAAGCCAGCGGAGGGGTAGGCGAGTCCAGGGACTTGGGCAGACCCACTCGGTAGAGGGCGGGGCCTGAAGAGCGAGACGAAGCTTGATTCGCCTGCCGCGCTCAAGCCCCGCCTTGACAACGCCCTGACCCCGCCCCCTCCAACTGTATGGCGCTGCCTGAGCTGGTTCCTTGTCTGCGGATCCCGCCAGGCAACTGCACTCCCCTGTAGCCGCTGCCTCCACCACCGCCACCACTTCCGCCGCCAGCATGTCAGGCTACATCCGTCCTCCGTATCCACGGAGGGACCATCTCAAAGAAGATCCAGGAGGCAGGGGCAATCCATCAGCACCTGCCATTGTAACAGCCAGAATGGGAATGATAAGTGGCTGCCCTGGCTCCAACTGAGTGCACTGGCTTCCTGTCACTCACATGCAAAGGTGAAGTGACTCAATTGAGATTACCTACAACTCCAAGAACTCTGACTGAAGACGTTGGGGGAATTCCTCAACATTGCTGAGAACCAATGTTTTGGAACCCTTAATTGTGCTCATGAGGGACCTGTACGTAGACCAAGATGCAGTTGTTCGAACAGAACAAGAGAACACTGAATGGTTTAAAATTAGGAAAGGAGTGCGCTAGGATTGTATTTTTACCAAATTTAATCAGTTTGTATTCTGAGCAGATAATTGGAGAAACTAGATTATGTGAAGAAAAACATGGCATCGAGACTGGAGGAAGACTCATAAACAACTTGACCAATAAACATTCTTAGCAAAGGAGAAAAGATTGAAGTTGTCAAGGACTTCATTCTTCGTGGATCAACTATCAATACTCGCGGGAGCAGTAGTCAAGAGATCAGACGACGTATTGCATTGGGCAAATCTGCT
>NW_006408659.1:1703756-1721192 GCF_000296735.1 Chrysochloris asiatica | reverse complement strand
ACTCGATGGCATCTGACAACAACAACAACATATTGCTGAAAGTGCAGAGGTCTTAAAACACTGATGAAGATCAAAGACAACAGCCTTCATTATGGGTTGCATCTCAATGTAATGAAAACAAACATCCTCACAACTGGATCTATAAATAACATCAAGATAAATGGATAAAAGATTGAAGTTGTCAAATACTTCATTTTGCTTAGATCAGCCATCAACACTGATGGAAGCAGTAGTCAAGAAATCAAACTATGTTATATTAGGCAAATCTGCTGTATAAGATTTCTCTAGTATTCAAGAGCAAAGATGTCAGTTTGGGGACAAAGGTGTGGCTGACCCAAGCCATGGTATTTTTAATAAACTCATATTTGTGTGGAAATTTGACAATGAATAAGGAATACTGTAGAAAAATTGATGCATGTTAGTTATGATGTTGGATGAGAATAATAAAAGTACCATGGACTGACAGGAGAACAAAGAAATTTGCATTGTTAGAACTACATCCAGAATGTTCCTTAGAAACCAGGATAGCCAGACTTCATCTCTCATACTTCAGACATATTATGGGAGGGGCCAGTCCCTGGAGAAGGACATCATACTTGGTAAAGTAGAGGATCAGTGAAAAAGGGGAAGACCCCCAATGGGAGGGGGCAGTAACAATGATTATAAGGTCATAATAATTTGAGCTCTGGATACTATTAACTTATACCAAAGATTTACTTTTGTGCATGTGTGTTGTATATTCAGTATTGGCTGAGGTTCTTCTCTATATAGGACTGCTTTTCCTTAGTTTATTCTGAATTCCTCTTTGCATTTTTCTGGCTCCATGAAAGGGAGATTGTTGAAAGCTGCTCTTAGCTTCCCAATCTTCTTTTGTTGTTATTAGGTGCTGTCTAGTCTAGTTGTTTCTGACTCAGAGACCCTATGCTCAATAGAACAAAACACTGCCCTGTCTTGCGTCATCCCCACAATTACTGTTAACTGTTTAGCCCACTGTTGCTGCCACTGTGCCAATCTATCTCGGTGGGTGTCTTTTTCTTTTTCACTGACCCTCCACTTTACCAAGCATGATGTCCTGCTCCAGGGACTGTCCTCTCTTGATGACACGCCCAAAGTATGAGAGACAAAGTCTTGCAATCCTTGATTCTAAGGAACATTCAGGTTGTACTTCTTTAACATAGGTTTGTTTGTTTTTCTGGAAGTTCATGGTACTTTGAATTTTGTACTCCAGCATGATAAATCAAATGCATCAATTTTTCTATGGTCTTTCTTATTCATTGTCCAACTTTCACATGTATATGAGGCCATTAAAATTGCCTTGGCTTGAGCCAGGAGCACCTTAGCCCTCAAACTGATATATTTGATCTTGAGCACTTTAAGGAGGTCTTGTGTAGCAGATTTGCCTAATGCAATACATCATTGGATTTCTTTGACTGCTGTTTCCATGACTGTTGATTGCGAATCCTAGTAAAATTAAGTCTTTGACAACTTCAGTTTTTTCCCCACTTACCATAATTTTATTTATTGGTTAAGCTATCAGGATTTTTGTTTTCTTTACATTGAGATACATTCTATACCGAAGACTGTGGTCTTTGGTTTTCATAAGAATTTTAAGTTCTCTTTACTTTCAGCAAGCAAGGTTGTATTATCTGCATATTAAAGGTTGTTAATGAATCTTCCTCCAATCCTGATGTCACATTATTCTTCATACATATCAGCATCTTGAATTATTTGCTCAGCGTACAGATTGAGCCCTGGTGTGGCATTGTAGGATAAGCACTTGACCTCAAGGTTTGTTTGAACACCTTGAAGGAAAAAGGTATTGTACCTGGAGGCTCAGGACCATAGTCTCAGGGGGACACTGTGTTCAATTAGCATAACATAGTCCACAAAGTCACCTTTCTACATTCTACTTTGATGAGTAGCAGCTGGGATCTTAAAAGTGTACATCTAAGTTGCAAATATTGGAATCTCCCTGACTGTAGGAAAGAAGACTGATGAAAATTGCAGGCACTTGGAATCACTTAGTTCAGTGGACCCTATGAACATCAGTCTTCATGACCCAGAGACCAGAAGAACTAGATGGTGCACAGCTATCAGCACCAAGTCCTCTGAAAGGGATCACATTAGAACACCCTGGATAGACTGGGAGAAGATGTGGAACAAAACCCAAAATGAGCAAGCTTACTGGTGCCACAGATAGAGACTGGTGGCACCCAGAGACCATGGCCAATGGTCACTCTTGAGGTCTGGA
Organism: Chrysochloris asiatica; assembly: GCF_000296735.1. Taxonomy (NCBI): domain Eukaryota; kingdom Metazoa; phylum Chordata; class Mammalia; order Afrosoricida; family Chrysochloridae; genus Chrysochloris; species Chrysochloris asiatica. The sequence continues at coordinate 1,718,941 of NW_006408659.1, read as the reverse complement.
ACTGAACCCATTCCTTTGGCTCAATTTTCAGCCAAGTGATAGGTCTATATAGGGGACAGTAACACTAATGAGGTACACATACCAAAGAATGGTCAATCACTCTAAATCAAAAGGGCAGTATTTGCCTAAGGACAAAATTGAGAAGGACTGGGGAAGAAGGAGGAATAGAAACAAAAAACACAGGGAGGAATAGAATAAGTGATACTACACTGAGGGGATTGCAATCATTGAAATAAAACAAATTCAACAAAAACAATATTGAAGGTAAAACTAATAATCTTCTCTGTAAACCTTCACTCAAGTCACAATGAAAAGTAGAAAATTAAAAAAAGAAGGGATTAGTTACATAAACTAAGAAAATCAAACACAAAAGAGTGGCCTTGGTTGAGACATGGAACTGAGATTCCCGTGGTCATATTGGTTGGGGACCTCTGGGTCCAACGGACATGCTTCACTGCTGGTTCTTCTTGAATGGCATTGAGATCCCTCCTTCTGTTTCTGAGATGGCTCATCTTAAAGCCACATTAGAGTTCCGAGTTTTTATGATCACAATTAACTCTGATAACCATTCACAATGGAATCATACCATCTTATTAGCATCTTCTCCTACCTTCTCTTACCCAGATCTTGTAGGGCAAACACTTTAGTAGCAGTTACGTAGACAATTAGTAGAAGAGCAATATGAAGTAATTCATTGCACTGTAACATTATACATCTACATCATTCAAATGATGGTAGTAGTGGCCATGTGTTATAGCAGCCCTGTGTAGAGTTTCTGAGGCTGTAAATCTTAACAGGAGCAGACAGCCTCATCTTTTTCCTGACACGGATTAAGTAAAACCTTCTAATTGTGTTTAAACTCCAAGGTGGAGCTTTATGGATTTTGTGAATGAAGCTGATGTTTTCGCATTTGTCCTAACTTCATTACAGACATTAGGGTACCAGGGTTTAAAAGCTTCATGTGCAAGTATTTTTGCAGTCTCAGAACATTTGTGTACTAATAGCTAACCTGATACTCTTTCCTTCAGTGACTGGTGGAATTCTATACTGTTCATTAGAAGCTTCCAGAGGAGATTACACAAAACTGCTTAGAAATTCTCGTTCAAATATTCACTCTCTCAAACTTTTATTTCACTGAAAATACCTCATACTGAAATTTAGGCTCTTGCCTCTGGTTCTGTTTTTAAAAGAAATGGAAAATACATGTTATCCAGACTGTGAATAATTATACTTCACATAGAGTGAGACTTGATTATCCATCCTCCTTGGAATGAAGTTCCGACGTCCTAACACATTCAAGTTGAAGATAATTTGTATTTTTCAGGAAGTTCAGAAAGCTAAGCTGCGTTTGTTTGCAGCTGCAATGTAGTTTCTATCAAACCAGGACCGGATGAAGGAAAATAAGATGCCTCTTAGATTATATTGTGAAATCTGGGTGATCTATCTACTGTCCCCTTGGTTTCTGCTTTTTTGACACATACATTCATGTGAGACATGGAGGTATGAAAGAAACCAATTTCCTTTTCTTCCTAGGTCCACACCTAACCTGTATTTCCCAGTCCTGCTCACAATAACGTGTGGCCATGTGACTGAGTTCAGGGCAATGAAATATGTTACTCTTGCTGACTTCTTGCTAGTTCATAGTGAGCACAGTAGAACTGCTTCATAGGTTTTTCAAGAGTGTAGTGGTTACGAATCGAGCTGTGAACAGCAAGGTCAGCAGTTCGAAACTACGAGCCGTTCTGCGGGAGAAAGATGAGGATATCTGCTCCTGTAAAGATTTACAGCCTCGGAAACCCTGTAGAGGGTCGCTATGAGTTGAAATGGACTCCATGGCACATAAGCACCACCACCACCAACCTTTCAGAAGCAAACAGCCAGGCCTTTCTTCTGAAGCACCTGTGGGTAGATTAGAATCATCAAACTTTTGGTTAGTAGTTATGTGTTTAACCATTGTGTCACCATGGGTGACACGTGAGTAATTTACTCCACATCCAGGTTTGGCCCGTAAACTCCTCTGGGTGATTCTCAAAGTGTGCCCCGCCCTCATATTGTAATTGAATAGAAAGTTGAGGGACCTAGAAGAGAGTAGAAGTTCAAGACGGAAGTCAGTGTGTGTAAAGCTGCCAACCAGGACCACTCCCATTAGACTGTAATGTGAATGAGAAATACACTTAGATTGTGATCAGCTATTGACAATTTGGTTGGTTTGTTACAGAAGTTAGCCTACTGTGATCATAGAGAAAGTGGAACTGGAGGCTGCAGGCAATATATCTTGGTTGTTAAGAGCAAATTTATTCTTTGGAGCTTGGTTTTAGAGCATGGCTCTTTTCACTGGTACCAGCTATGTGAGGCTGGGTAACTCCCTCCAGGTTCTGGCTCCTGAAGGCTATTAGACAGGGATCATTTGGTTTGGGCTAGAATGGGAAAAAGAAATGTTTATTGTGTTAAGTTGCTGAGAATTCTGAAGCTGTTGTAAGGATTTGCCTTCTCTGAAAACATCAGGAGGCATTGAACATATGAAAACCTTCTAGGCATAGGAGACTTCAAGAAAAGGGGCAGCACTTAGGCTTAAGAATGTGCAGAAAGGAAGCTATTGATAATTTTTGATGATTAATTTAGGGGCATAAATGTACTACAGTCACATGGCTAACCCTCTCTCCTCTGCCCTTTTCCCTGCATCTGGAATGGCTTCTGCTGCATTCTATAAATACAGCTCTAGTCTCCACTCCTCTCAAGACACTAAGATCCGACTGATTAAACTCATTCATGTGGAATGGTTCCTCAATCAGGCATTAGTAATTTTAAGCCTCTTAGTCTATAGGATGGGTTTTTCTCCTTTTTCCAGGAATTTATACTGGGACCTTTGGTGTGGGAGATTGTTGTCGTTTTTAAGTGCCATTGAGTCGGTTCTGACTGTTAGCAACACTGTATAGGGTTTCAAAGGAGCAGTTGGTAAGCTTGAACAGCCGACCTTGTGCTTCAAACTGTCCTTGCAGTCCAGCGCATTAACCTGCAGTGCCATACCAGGACTCCTGGTGTGTGGGGGGATAGGGGAGCATATCTTTCATTATAGATGCCCCTTCACTCTCTTAGGGGCTCTTGTGCAGATGATCTGACTGGACTGTTTCTCTGACTTTTGCTAGAACTAGCTTCCAGCCCCAGCTGCTCAGAATTTGCAAACACATCTTCCCTTCCTGCTCTTCATTTATGCCTTCCTTTCTTGAGTGTAGCTTGCTCCTAATATCTCTACTTTTAATTGAACTCTTCTTTTACCTTTTCATTTCTCTAGTCCTATACTATGACAAATGTTTTGTTTGGATAACTTTTAAAAGCATTTCTAGTAGTATAAACTTTGTGTTGGTTAAAATTTTGCCGACTGAGTTTAATCATCTGAAAATGGACACAATACTGACGTAACTGGGTTGTTTTGAGAATTACAAGAGGCAATATGAAGGAGGTCTTCAAAAAGTTCAGGGGAAAATGGAATTGAAAGCTAATGGAGTTTTTCTGTGGGATTTTTTTACTCATACTTAGAATATTCATAGTAAAGTATCTAGCACATGTTGTTGTTAAGTGCCTTCGAGTCGGTTCTGACCCATAGCGACCCTGTAAAGGGTTTCCGAGGCTGTAAATCTTTACGGGAGCAGAAAGCCTCATCTTTCTCCCACGGAGCAGCTGGTAGTTTCAAACTGCTGGCCTTAAGGTTCGCAGCCCGACTTGTAACCACTACGCTACCAGAGCTCATAGCAAATGCTTAATAAATGTCAGCTGTTAGTATTGCTCCTGCTTCTGCTACTATTACAATTACTACTAGTTATTGTTATTAGTTGCTGTCAAGGTGATTCCAACTCATGGTACATTGTGTATGCTTAGTAGAACTGCTCCACAAGGTTTTCAGGGCTATGGCTTCTGCAGGTGTCTCCGGCTGAGTTCAAACTGCCGACCTTTCAGCTAGAAGTTGAGTACATCACTGTCTGTGTTCTCCAGGGACTCCTATTACTATTATTGCTGTTGTTAAGTTGCCTTTTAGTCAATTCTGACTCATGAATAGGGTTTTTAAGGTGGTGACCTTTTGGAAACGGATCACTAAGCATATCTTCTGAGGTGCCTCTGGGAGTGTTCAAACTGTCAACCTTTTGGCCAGTAGTGACGCTTCACTCTTGGTGAAACCCCAGGGACATCTATCTCTTCCTTCTTATTTATTGAACTCGTCATCTATCCACTGCATCATCTATTCTGAAGCACCATTCTATATGCGTTATTTCCACCCTTGGCCATGACGTTTCTAGTAAGAAAGCTATTATCGTCTTGATTAGCGGTGTACTGCTACATGTAATGAACAATATTAATTGATCTGTCTTCTTTTTCTCTAGCTAAATGAGTCTTGGAATTTAAAAAAATGGACATTAATTTGATACAATTTGATGAACTTGATGTACACCTATGGATCTAATAGCTCAAAAGAGGGAACAAATCTTTATAGCGAGGACCGTTCACACCCCCTCTATACACAGAATAGACAGGGATGGGCAACTTGGACATTGGCTACCCAAAATAGGGGGGGTGGGGTGCTTACAAAGGCAAGAAGTGACTGGCTTACAAGCTTTCAAGAGGGAGCCTAGATCCAGAGGGCATGGGGGAAGGTAGAATCTCCTCTGAGTAGTATCCAATCTGTCTAGGCGGGGCTGATGAAAGGAGATGCAGATAGGTCTCTTGTGGTACAATAGTGAATAATTGTTATCAGGACTGACTGTGAGGTTTGGAAATGTAAAGGTAGATGTTTTGTAGCAAAAGAAAGGGAGTGATTGACTTGGCAGTCTAGGAGCGGAGGTCCCTGGGACCATCAAGAGAGAAGAGAGGAGTGCAGGACCCTACCCAGAGAAGCAGTGATGCCTGAGATGAAGCAGAGATGATGACACGGAGAGATGGAGTGGCTGGGGACTCTAGACCCAGAGAGTGAGAGGGGCTGTGTGCTGATGACTGGGGGGTGGGGGGTGGACAGGCTTGCAGGGTGTACCCTTTGGTTGGTTGAAGATGCATGGAGGGGACTGTAACCATAGCAATGAAACGATATACGATAGGATGAATGTAAAGCCAATGTTCTCCCATATAAACTATCTCAAAATTCACAATGAAAACGTTTTTGGTTTTTTTTTTTTAAATGGAAATTAATGCTTTAACTTTTTAATGATCTCTGGTATGGCACTGCACATTAACTAGTTGGTTTCAAGGTCGGTTTGAACTGAACCACAAGGTTGGCAGTTCAAGCTCACTAGCCACTCCTCAGAATCCCTATACTGGGTAACTATGAGTTGGAACTGACTTGAAGGCACTTAACAACAACAACATAAGGAACCCTGATGGTTAAGTATGGGGCTGTTAACCATATGGTCAGTGGTTCAATTCCCACTGTTGTCCCATGGGTAAAAAAAGAGGTCATGTGCTCCTGTAATGATTTACAGTTAGGAAACCCTATGAAGCAGCTCTGCTCTGTTGCAGAGGGCTACTCTGAGTCAGAATTGACTTGACAGCAGCGGACATAGTAGCTAAAATAGTCTCACTGAGCTCTTTGCCGTGGTTGTTGTTAAGTGGTGTAGAGCTGGTTCCAACTCATAGCAACTCTGTGTAGGGTTTCCAAGGAGCAGCTGGTGGGTTTGAACTGCTGAATTTGTGGTTTGCAGGCCAGTGCTGGAGTCCATATAATATAGAAGATGACATGAAATTCAGCAAGAGTCAAGATTCTAATGTTGTCATAAGTAGAAATACCATCTGGGTGATTTATTCTCCCTGTACTCTGCCATATCTAATTTCTGCCCTTCTGTGTGCCCTTAGAGGTTGACTCTCAAGGACCACTTCGCCAAGCTTCCCTTGGTGACTGGGCTTGATCATTGGGAGGCCTTGGCAAATGATGTGAAGTCAGGAGAGACAGGCTGAAGTGTTTCTTCTTCTTTCTTCCTGCTCTGGTACTTTATCTCTGGAAGCCCCTGCATTCCTCCATGTCTAGAGCTTCTGGAAAAATACTTGTATCCTTGATCCTATTAGGGCTAGGGACAGTAAAGGCTTCCTCTTGCCAATCCCAGGGGTGTCATCCCCATCTGTTTGCTTTCTTAACCCTGTCCAAATCTCTGTAAACATCCCTTGCACTAAAATCTCTACTTTTGAATGACCTGGGCTGATTTCCTGACAGATACAGTTTGAAATTGTGCTGGAACAGATCCTAAAGCAAGGGTTTAGTGCAAGGAGTCTATTTAGGAAATCTAGGAAACACTGTTAGGGAAGTGAGATGGAGGGGGAGCTGTTCAGATAGTAACGTGCAGTTGGGTTCAATCCTGCTTGGGAACTCAGATTGCCTCCGAATGATCTCAACCTATGGGATGAAAAATCCTTCCCTTCCTGAGAGATTAATTTCTGGAGAGCAGCTCTTGTTGGGTATGAATGTATTTGCACTTTTTGCCTATCTCATGCCTAGGTGTGCAGCTTTGCTCAAGATGGGAAGAGGAGCGTTCATCACCCCCCAAATTACACACAACCAAAAAGTTCAGTGTAATGGTGGTGGGCTCCGAGAACATCTACTGCCTGTATCAAGCCTACATCTTTCTCCTTTTAGATACAGTGCCCAGATTAAGATTTTATGGAAGCTTAAATTGTACCATCCTTTCTGGATATTAACAAGTGACAGACACTTTTAGCTGTAATTTATTACTTTCCATCTCACCTGTAAAGGACTTCTCCTCCCTGAGTACTGGTGTGGTGCTGTGGGTTAATGCGCCAGACTGCAAAGCCTTTTGAACTGCAAGGTTGGTGGTTCAAGCTCACCAGATGCTCCTCGGAAACTCTATACAGGGTTGCTATGAGTCAGAACTGATTCAGTGGCACTTAACAACAACAATAACACGCATGGTTACTTGTGTTTGTTGTTACTGGATCTTGTTGTGACACTTCCAATTTTAACATGTCATTTGAAACTCTGATATTAACAAGGTAAAGTTCAACTGGGTTTCAAGTTTTTCAGGAGTATAGGGTTAAACACTCAAATATTTGATACTATTTGTAAATGCTCCGGCTTTGCTTTCTTCCCACCTGCAAACTCGACTTCTTCTGAGAGTCTCCTAAAGCATTTCAAACAAATTCTGTTTCCCTGGGTGTACTTGGGGTCATTTAGGAGACGACTAGGTATTTTCTCTGAACTTAAAGGGGATGTGAGATTGGTCCAAAGCTTCAGAAATTAAGGGAAGATCACTGTCTGTCCACTTGATTTGTAACAGCTTTAGCCAGGTCACCTCTGCTTTCCTTGTTCATTGCTTCCCTGACCTGCTGGGCATGGGCCCTGTTGCTTGGGGCCTCCTCCCTACTGCTAACAACACCGGTATCTGCCCAAAGATGGCTCCTTCTCTATATGCTCCCAGCAGAGTCGGGTGCAGGCACAGTCTGAGAAACACTGTAATCCCGTATTGTACCTGGTGGCACTGCAGGGTAAGCATTCAGCTGCAAATTCAAGGTCAGCAATTCAAATCCACCAGTTAGTTGCTCTGCTGAAGAAAGAGGGCCTTTCTGTTCCTGTAAAGATTTACAGCCTTGCAAGCCCTGTTACCATGCATTAGAATTGACTAGATGGCTGTGGGATTTTTTTTTTTTTTTAATCTGAATGCACCTAGAGGTAGAATCCCACAGAGCATAACTACAGAATAGGGATGAAGGGTGAACTAAGGGAATGTAAAAATGGCAACACTTGGCTCTGTATGTTTGATTTTTTTTTTTTTTTTTTTAATCACCAAAATGAACCCAGGGTGGTTGTTAACAATGTTGTCATGTGAAGAAAAAAAATAATAATATGGCTGGCCCAAACTACTCGATAAATTTTGAGATTGTATTTTTCTAATTAGTCCTACTAAGTGACAAATGCCAACTAATAGGAGTCTCAATTGGGCGTAGAATATCGCTGCATCAAAGGAGGTACAGTCCCAACATGGTAGGTGCAATGGCACAGTGTAGACTCAGTCCAGTCATTGTAGATGCAATGATAGTAATTTCGTTTCTGTCCCATTATTGCTGATACTGTGGCATCAACGTAGAATCTGTCATTATTGTTGGTACAGTTACATTCATGCACATTCAGCCTGATCATTGTGGATGCAGTAGTCTTGATGTGGATCCAGTTACATTACGGTGGAGGCAGTGGTCTTGATCTAATTTCAGTCCAATCATCGCAGATGCAGTGATTTTAATCTAGATTCAGTCCCCAGTTGTCTTAGTTATCTAGTACCTTTATCTAACCAAAATACCACAACTGGATGACTTTAACAGACAGAAATTTATTCTCTCACTTTTAGGGGGCTCAAAGTCCAAAGTCAGGGTGGTGGCTCTAGGAAAAGGTTTTTTTTTTTTTTTCTTTGTCCACTCTGGAAAATGATCCATGTCTCCTTTTAGAATCTGTAGGCCCAGCATTCCTTGGAGCTTTCCACGTGTCTTGGTGTCAGTGTTGCCCTGGATCCAGATGCTTTACTGTGCAGGGACCCCAGTTCCAAAGACGCACTCCACCCCGGCTCTTCTTTCTTTGTGGTAATAGGTCCCTCCTTCTCTGCTCACTCTGTCTCCTTTTATCTTTGAAGATGAAAGATGAAATGTCCTTTCAATTACTTGACTGCTCATAGCAGATCTCATCATGGAAGTGATTGTATATTAGACCTCATCATGGGGGATTACTACTTCTCCACAGCTAAACCACTGAGAATCCTGGCCCTGCCAAGTTGCTGCAAAACCTTACTATTACATCATCATCGCAGATATAATGACCTAGATGTTGATTCAGCCACACCATTGTAGATTCAGTCCCTTCATTGCAGATACATTGGCATTCATGTAGATTCCACCCAACTATTACAGATTCAGTCCCTGCTTGTAAATACAGAGACACGGATGTAGATTCAGTTCCTTCATTGGCAGTGCAATGATACTGATGTAGACTGAGCTAAATCAATGTAGATACACATTCTGGATCACAGAAAAAATAGTTCCTAAGACTAACAAGTTACTTTACATCAATAAGTGATATTTTAAATTGTTCCCAAAGAACTACCAGCCCTGATTGTGATGCTTCTTATAATTAAGGTCTAAAGTAGAATATTTCTATGCTTAGGTACTTCTTCCTTTGTTTTATGAACCAGGAGTTGTCACTGCTCTGTAAAGAGCCTCCCCTCTGCAGAAGCTGTGGGAGGTTCTGTCTGCCACGTTCCAGTCTTCAAACTCCACTTCAGAAAGAGGAGGATGCAGGATAAATCCATCAGACCCACTTCCTTTCATTTTGTGGCTCAGCCTAATTGTCCACTCAGCCAAATACAAATTACCTGCAAGCAGTGTTACAGTGATGTTCTATAGCTGATGGATACTCAATTGATTTCAAACTGACTCTTAATTGTTTCTACTTCTTACTCCTTTTCTTACTTTGTGTCTACATCCAGCAGTCTCTCTCTTGGGTTCCCTAACCTCCCTTGCAACTGCATCAAAGCAATAATTATTCGTTTCTCCAGTCTTCAAGTTTCAGGCATTCAGTGAATTGGAACCTAGCAATGAAACTTCTGATAAGTAAGAGACATCCTACAAATTGATTTTGGAGAAAGCTATCTTTGTTAACTTGAATTAGATAAAAGAACTACTTCAGATTCTAAATCTTTACCCCAAACCACTTTTTTTGATTCTCTCTACCCCAAAATGTGGAGGCCTGGTGTGGCAATCCAGGATAAGAGCTGTCAAGATAACCACAAGGTCGGCAGTTCAAACTTACTAGCTGTTCTCAGGATCATGATGAGTCAGAATCAACTTGGCACACGACAACATGTCTCATAATTGATGCTTTGTGATTTAAAGGATCTTGGAACTTAGAGAAAGAAGCAGCCAACCATACAGCAATTTAATAGCTTATACATGTGCAATTTAGTGATACTGATTACAATTTTCAAGTTGTGCAACCATTCAGACCCTCCTTTTCCATGTTGTAACTTTCCATTAACATAAGCTCACTAACCTTTTAAGTTGCTGTTGTCAATTTGATCCCCATATGGCTAGAAAATTTTATTTTACTATTTAGGCAAAACTATTGTTTGGTTTAAGGAGCTCTGGTAGCATAGTGGTTACGAATCAGGCTGCTAACCTCAGGGTCAATGGTTCGAAACTACCAGCTGTTCCACAGGAGAAAGATAAGGTTTTCTGCTCCTGTAAAGATTTACAGCCTTGGAAACCCTGTACAGGGTCCCTATAAGTTGGAACCAACTCCATGGCACATAACTACCATCACCACCATTGTTTGGTTTAAGGTAAATTCAGAGAATATTTTTAGCTTAAGATTTAAACATGATCTCAGAGCAGCTTTGCTCCAGAAAATCTATCAGAATTTGAAATACTGTATTTTGTATTTTCCACCTTTGGGTCAGGATTCTTCTATGGAATCCTTGTACAGAATGTTCAGTAATGGCAGCTGGGTACCATCTAGTTTTTCTGGTCTCATGGCAAAGGAGGCAATTGCATATAGAGGCAATTAGCCACACACTCTATACCCTACCCCTATACCTGTCTTTCCTTCCTCAATTCTTCTAGTTGGAAAGAGACCATTTGTTGTGCCTTAGATGACCACTTGCAAGCTTTATGACCTCAGGTACTATACAATGAACTAGGAAGTAGAATGGAAGACTGAAACACATTATTAGGCCAATTAACTGGCATAATCCCATGACACCATGACCCTAAATCTTCAAATCAAGGAACCAAATCCATGAGGTGTTTGCTTGTACATAAACCAGTGGGACTGCAAAGTCAGTTTGAACCACAAAGTCGGTGGTTCAAGCTCACCAGCCTGATCCTTGGAAATCCTATTCAGGGTTGCTATGAGTCAGAACCAACTTAATGGCACAACAACAACAATGACGTGGTTACAAAACTGGGAGGCAAGACATCGTGGAAAGAGCATGAGTTCTACATGGGTCATTACTAGCTCGAAACACACTAGCTGTGTGAACATGACATTCTTGTTTTATTTAAGTGCTGTTGAGTCAGTGCTGACTCATAGCAACCCTGTATAGAGTTTCCAAGAAGCAGCTGGTGAGTTTGAATGGCTGATGTTGGGATTCAAACTGATATTGTGGTCAAACAAGCACTTAATTTCTTTAAGCCCCAGTTTCTTTGTTTAAAAAAAAAAAAAGGAAGGGATAATAATCCCATCTCCCCAGTACAGCAAGCTCATCAAATAAGATGACTACGTTATGATTGTGCAGAAGGATTACATAAAATAAAGTTATAAAGTAACTATCAGCAAATCATAGATCAAGATTAAGACAAATGTCTTTAAATGTACTCTTTGTTCTATAGAATTTGACTGAGTTACTATAAAGCAAAGAAATTTGGCAACTTAACTGACACTATTAGTGACAAATTATTTATGATGACAGAATGCGATTGGTTGTTTATAAAGGTAACTGATACTCCTTTCTTAAAAAAGGAATAAAAGTTGAATTTCTTACAAATCTGACATTATTCTTGATAATCTATGAGTAGGATAAGACCTTCTAACATGATGATCTGATACACAGTATGGCAAGGAGAAATTGATCTGAGTTTTTAATTTCCCAAATGGAGGAAGTCAAGACAGAAATGAGTGTTTTATTAATTGTTTCTAAGTGCTGTTGAGTCCGTTCTGACCCATAGCAACCCTGTGTAGGGTTTCCAAGGAGCTGATGGTGAGCTTGAACCACTGACCTTGTGGTTCAAACTGACTTTGCAGTCCAGCGCACACAGTCCACACCAGGACTACATTTTATTAGAGGATTCTATTCCTCTCTCTTTGTTTAATTTCCCCCGTTCTTCCTCTCTCCACCTCTGCTTTGTACTTCCATCTGTACCTTTCTCTCCCTCACCATATCTCTCATGCACATATACATACACCACAACGGGTCAATTTAATAAAGGCAAAGAACAGTGATTACAGTAATTTATAATTCATATAGCCATATAACATATTAAATGAGTGGAAGACTGTCAGTAACGTAAAATTTCAAAATAGTCATGAATAGTTATTATATGCTATTCTTTTGTAAGCATACATGTATATACTAAAACAAGAAAATACTGAACAAATGAATTTTGAATCATATAATTTTTAGTTTATTTGAGTTTTATAAAAATATGCATTAATAGCAACTTATTACCAGTGAGGAAACCATGATTATATTCAAGAATAAACTAAATTGAAAAATGATATACTCTGAAATAATGTCTCCATCTAGTTTATCATTTCAATCTAATGCAAGTAACTGGATGCCTGTTGTTAAGTGCCATGGAGTCAGTTCCAACCCATAGTGACCCTGCCTAGAGTTTCCGAGGAGAGGTTTGTGAGTTTGAACTGCCGACCTTGTGGTGCAAACTGATATTTTTAAAATGTTATTGTTAGGTGAGTCAGTTCCAAATCATAGCGACTCTAGCTTTAACAAAACAAAAACACTGCTCAGTCCTGTACCATCCTCACAATGTTTTGCATGTTTGCACCCATTGTTACAGCTACTGGGTCAATCTATCTCATTGAGGGTCTTCCTTTTTTTCTCTGACCTGCTACTTTACCAAGCATCATTTCCTTCTTTAGGGTCTGGTCTCTCTTGATAACACGTCCAAAGTACATAAGATGAAGTCTCATCATCTTTGCTTTTAAGGAGCATTCTGGCTGTACTTCTTTTAAAACAGGAGACCCGGAGGTACAACTGACCAGCCACTCCATGAGCAAAAGATACAGCAGTCTGCATCTATACAGCCTTTGAACTCATATGGGGCAGCTCTCCTTGGCCACATAGGGTTGCTATGAGTCAGAATCAACTTGATGACCGTGGGTTTGGTTTTTGTTTTGCTCTCCCAAGGAAGATTTGCTCATTCTTCTGTCATTCCATGGTGTATTTCATGTTCATCACTAATACCATAATTAAAGGCAGCAATTCTTCTTTAACCTCCTTATTCATTGTTCATCTTCTCAATTATATCAGGTAATTGAAAATACCATGGCTTTAGTCCTCAAAGTGACATATTTGATTTTTACTGCTTGAAGGAGGGTCTTTAGGAGTAGGTGAGCTCAGTGCAATACATAGGCTGATTTCTTGACTGCTGCTTCCATGGGCACTGATTACAAATCCAAGTCTAATAAAATCCTTGAGAATTTCAATCTTTTCTTCATTTATCATGGGGCTTTGGTTGCTTGAAAACATGGATTCAAATGCTGATCACTTGGCTAAAGTTGGTAGGGAGGGTTTGGAAGCACTGAGATATTATTGCAAAGTATATGAGGAAAAAACGAAAAGGCATCTACAGGCAACTCTCACTAATGTTTTGACTAGAAACATCATCCCAAGTCTCACGCATAGTCCAGATGATCAAGGACTTTTCACAAGTGGATTCATTACTGAAATTGACAAAATGTCAAAGTCGTCCAACTCTTCTTCATAGTCAGAGTAAATTTTAATTTTTGTGTATTTTTTTATGCATGTACATTATCTGTAAGTCTGTATGTAATGTTTCTAACATGCAATGACAAAGCTTTGATTTATAAAGATACTGATAATAAAACGCAATAGTAATGAGAACAAAAAATTGAAATATTTGGCTTATGTCAGAACCCACTAAAGACAGAGTCATTAGAATGCACTCCCGTTGTAATTTGGTGACTGTGTATTTTAAAGGGGAGAATTACTTTTATTTGTGGGAGTAGGAGGTTGATTTTGTATTTCTTTTTCTCTGTTTTTGTTAAACACTTTATTTAAGTAAAGCACATATTTATAAGGGCATGTGGTATAGTGGACTCTTTAATGTCTCTTCCAGCCGTATTTTTTGTAAATTCCCACCAGGTTGCTTTTTCCTAACAGGTTTGGGTAAGAGAAGATGGAGGAAGACACTGGTGGATTATGTGATTTACTTGTTAACAGGAATGTGATTGTAAACACTTGTAAATCTAATGAGGGGGGACTGGTCAAAAGTTACCCTCCTGCTATGTTTACAATGAGCCATTACAGAAGCAGGAAAAGAGGTTTTACTACCATCAAGAAGAAAGTGTCCAGAGTGCAGTCCTTTGAACCCCAAGATTCTTGCACATTGAACCTCATTGACCCTGGAACAGAAAGCCATGACACTAGACAGGTGGCAGAGTAGCAGCAGCAGCAGCAGAACCAAAAGCCATACCATGAAACAAAACAGTGGGCTTCTCAGCCCACGGAGTAAGTAACTAAAATGGAGTGACTGGGCAGGAGACATGCTGGGCTGGCAGAGTGGAGTGCCTGCAGATACTTACTCAAGAGAGCTAAGTTTGCTGACCCATATAACTAGAGCCCATTGCCTTCAGGCTGAGACTTATGGTGGAGTGATGCGCCCTGTGGGCATTTATCAGCAGTCCTAAAAGAGCGTTGTAAGATTGGCGGGACAGAGAAAGGACTGCCTCTGGCCTGGCTGAGGAGAGACTGTCCTGACTGGACAACTGTACCCTGAGCATTTCTGACCCTGAATTGTAACCTGTACAACTCAAAATGAAGAGAAACAGCTGTAAACATCCACTGAAAATTGGAACATGGAATGTATATGAAGTATGAATCTGGAAAAATTGGAAAATGTGAAAAATGAAATGGAACTCACAAACATCAGTATTTTAGGCATTAGTGAGCTGAAATGGACTGCTATTGGACATTTTGAATCTGACAACCGCAGTTTACTATGCTAGCAATGACATATTGAAGAGGAATGGTGTTGCATTCATTGTCAAAAAGAACATATCCAGATCAGTCATGAGGTACAACGCTGTCTATGATATAATATCCATGTGCCTAAAGAGAAGACCAGCTAATACCACTATTAATCAAATTTATGCAGCAACCATTAAAGTCAGTGAGGATGAAACAGAAGAATTCTACCAACTTCTTCAATCTGAAATTAATCAAACATGCAATCAAGATGTATTGATCATTATCGGTTATTGGAATGCAAAGGTTGGGAGCAAAAAGGAAGACTCAGTAGTTGGAAAATACAGCCTTGGTGATAGAAATGATGATGGAGAACTCATGAGAGAATTCTGCAAAATCAATTATTTGTTCATTTCAAATACCTTCTTTAGACAGCATAGAGACAGCTATACACACGGACCTCACCAGATGGAATACATAGAAATCAAA
>NW_006408659.1:1691250-1701561 GCF_000296735.1 Chrysochloris asiatica | reverse complement strand
ACAACATCTCTAGTGAAGCCCATGACTGTGAGTATGTTGTCTGAGTTTCTGTGTGGCCATTGCACTGAACTATGAAACTCAGATGAACAGTCGAGTCTGTGCTGTGGGAGAGATGGTTAGTGACCTCTTTTTTTACAGTGGGTATAATTTAATAAATGCTTTCAAAGAAATCACATTCCTGAAACCACAGAGCAGATCAAGAGGAAAATGCCAGAACTCCCACTCAAGTTGTGCTTGAGTCAACAACTACACCATCATACTGATTGCTACCACTATAGATTGCCATGTTTCATTTTGAATGTTATATGAATAGAAGCATGCATCATGTATTCTTTTAGCTCAATTTTTTTTTAATTCAAAATTATGTTTGTAAGATGATGGACATTTGGGCTCTTAGCAATTTGGGGTTGTGAGAAATAGTGCTGCAGTGAACATTGTACACATATCTTGGTGAACACATGCATGTATTACTGTCAAACTGTTGCTGTTGATAAATGCCTTTGAGTTGGTTCCCACTCACAGAGATCCTGCATAGGGTTTCCAAGGCATGAGTGATGGGTTTGAAGAGCCAATCATGTGGTTCAAATTGACTTTGTGGTGGAGTGCTCATTCTACAGTCCCACACCAGAACTCCTACTGTTGAATATATATAT
This sequence comes from Chrysochloris asiatica, assembly GCF_000296735.1. Classification (NCBI taxonomy): domain Eukaryota; kingdom Metazoa; phylum Chordata; class Mammalia; order Afrosoricida; family Chrysochloridae; genus Chrysochloris; species Chrysochloris asiatica. Next base: position 1,700,908 of record NW_006408659.1, on the reverse strand, counting down.
CTCATACCTATGAGCAGAATTGCTAGGTCAAAAAGTATTTATTTATTTGGATTTAGTAGATAATTCCATCAGTTTTCCAGAGTGGTTGTATACCCTAAACTCTGCTAGGGTATTTATGAGCGTTCCAGTGGCTCCACATCACCAACCACACTTGCTATTGTCAATTGTCTTCACCCACCTTTTCCTTCATGATCATAATAAGAGAAAGAATGGCAAAAACAATCACCAACTCCCACTGCTATTAAGTCACTGCTATTAGTATGTGATAGAAATTAACCTGTTTCAGCTTCATAACAACTCAGTGAGGGTTGTACTTTTATTACCTTTTCTTTACAGATAAGGATACAGACACACAGAGATATTAAGTGACTTCTTTAAGAAATAGCATCAGATTCTAATACCTGGAAGGGCCCTGAGAGCCTTTATAGCCCACAATCAACTCTTGACTGCACATTGGAATCAACAGGGAAGCATAAAAGATGCTGATGTCTGTGTCCCACCCCATAAATTCTGATTTATTGGTCTCAGGTGCTACTGTTGAGTTTCCATTACAGCCAGTCTGATGGGTGTGTTGTTATTGTTGTTCGGGGAAGTTGGATCTGACTCATACAGACCCTATGCACAACAGAATGAAACACTTCCTGGTCCTGCTTTATCCTCAGAATTCTTATGCTTAAGCCCACTCTTGCAGCCATTATGCCCATATATCTCCTTGGAGTTTTTTTTTTTTTTTTTTTTTTCTGATCCTTTACTAAGCATGATAGTCTCTTTTCAAAGAACTGTTCCCTTCTGATAATATGTCCAAAGTATGGGAGATGAAGTCTTGTTATTTTTGCTGGTAAGGGGCATTCTGAATGTACTTTTTCCAGGACAGATTGGCTAGCTTGTTCTGGCAATCCATGGTACTTTCAATATTCTTTGAAAACACAACTATTACTTAATTTTGCATTTTCCTGATGATTAATGAGTTTGAACATTTTTCACATGCATTAAGATTTTGACTACCTCTAAGTATCTGCTCAGTCTTTCATCCATTTCCCATTGGGTTCTCTCTTTTTTTTATTACTCATTTGTTGGAGTTCTTTATAAATTCTACATTATGTGGGAAAATATATTTACAATACATATACTTGACAAGTATATGTATTGCAAAGATGTTTGCATATGTATTGCAAATATCTTTTCTCACACTATGGTTTCTTTTTTACTCCTAATGGTGCTTTTGATAAACACATGTTCTTAAATTTTAATTTAATACAAGTTAGAAAACTTTTCTACTATTATTATTATCTGCATCCTGTTTAAAAGTCTTTGCTGCCATCAGGTTATGCATACGTTCTCTAAAATTTAGGTTTATAATCAATTTGTCATTGATTTTTGTATATAAGGGTCAACATCTTTTTTTTTTTTCCCCTCCTTCATATGTATATTCAATGAATCAGCACCATCTACTGAAAAAAAAAAAAAAAAACGACTTTCTCTCATTAATGCAATGTCAACCTTTGCATAAAGTAAACATAATTATATGTATGGGCTCTTTGGTGGTGTGCTGTGGAGTTGGTTCTGACTCACAGATAACCCTGTATAGGGTTTCTGAGGCTGTAAATCTTTATGGGAGCAGAAAGCCTCATCTTTCTCCTGAAGAACAGCTGGTAGTTTTGAGCTTCTGACCTTGAGTTAACAGCCCAACTGTAATCACTATGCTACTTGATTATATTCCATTGACTTATTTGTCTGCTATGTGTATAATCAGTTACTGGAAAAACACCTTTATTGGGGGTCAAAATCCACTAGCAGCTCCTCTGAAACCCTATACAGGGTTGCAATGAGTTGGAATTGACTCAGTGGCACTTAATAACACCAACTATGTGATGTTGTGGTGCTGTAGGAAAAGCACTGGACTGCAAGGTCAGCAGATCAAATCCACAAACCACTTCTCAGAAACCCTGTGAGTCAGAACTGATTCGCTGTCGGTCCTTAACATCTATGTGATGGCTGATAGCAAAGCAAATGCTGTACAGGGTGGGATCTTTACACCTACCTCTCACTTTATGACATGATTATGTTCCAAAGACCAGGCTGCTAAGCGAAAATCAATGTTATGGAAAACTTCAATGGCCAAATACTCCTCAGGCTCCTGGAGTTGTTTCAGAGACAGCTCCATAGACCTGCTCCCTCTCTGGTAGCCATTGTCTACAGTTCACTCATCTCCAAGTCATGACTTCCATACTTGAGGCAGGCAAATTGAGTTGGGCCATTTCCAATCACAGGGAGAGCTGCTTGAGTCAGGATTTGCAGCCAGGATGGGACTCATCCTACCCCAACTCACATGAAGTTCTGGTTTTCCATGGAAATATCCACCTGCCCAGGAACATAGCCTGCTAGCACCAGTTCACCCAAGTGCAGAAATGATATCAGTGAGAAAGAGATAGTTGATAAGTGAGGCGTAAATGTATCACCTCCTTATTTAGAACCCATACACAGATTTGACTATGGCCACGCAAACAGCATTGCTAGTAGTAACTGGATCCTAAGTGGGTTCAAAGAAGGGAAGTGCAATGAAATTGAATAAACTTTACTTTTGAAGAAGGGCATTTCTTAGAAACTCCTAGGAACTAAAAAATTAGAGAAGTTGATCTAATAGTTTCATTAATGATGGTATGGAGATGGTCAACCATCTATTTAAAAAGTCTTCTTTTTATACATTTATACATTTGTGAACTTCTTTTTATACATTTATACATTTGTGAACTTCCATAAAGATTTACAGCTTTGGAAACCCTGGACAGGGTTGTTATGAGTCGTAACTGATTGCACTGCACATAACAACCACCACCATTCAGGCAAGTTTCATACAAATAGTATTATCGATAAGTACATCACTTATTTAAACTCATTTTAAAGACATTTATTTTTTCTATTATATTTATTAAAGTCTTTCAAATTATTAAAAAAATAAACTTCATCATAGACAAGTGTTGTCCTGGAAAAATATAATGTGAGCCACAAATGCAATTTTAAATTTTCGAATTGTTGTTAAGTGCAAAAGAGTCGGTTCCAAATCATGGCGACCCTGTAAAGGGTTTCCAAGGAGCAGCTGAAGGGTTTGAACCACTGACCTTGTGGTTCGTAGTCCTAAGACAGTGCTGATCCTACAGTAGTCACATTAGAAAAGATGAAATTAATTTTAATAATGGATTTTTATTTGATAAAACAAATCCAAAATATTTTTATTTCAACATCTGACACTAACCAGATTTGTAGTGCTCAATAGTCACATCTGGCTAATGGCTACCATATTAGACAACCCAGATGGAGATGTTACATAAACACAATAGCCTTCTTTATAAATACTGTAATTTATGTATCTATAGATCAATCAATTTTATATTCATATTATAGCTCCATATATAAAGAATAATACAGTAGTTCTCAAAAGGGACCAGTAGTCTGGGTAATACTGGGGATTATTGGAAAAACAAAGTTCTGATTCAGCATCTTGGGGAGTGGGGGTTAGCATTTGAGAACCATGAGACTGGCATAATCATATATCTGTTGCTTTGTACAATCATATTAACTCCATATTCATTGTAAATATATAGATACATTGGGAGGTGGAGTATGTACTTTCATAGTCAAGTTATCATTTGACATATGCCAAATGGAACCTCTCACAGCATGACAGTTTACTGCTCTTTGTGACAGACATGTGGGAGAAAGGTTTCTTTGTTTTGTTAGCTGATGATTTACAATTGCCAAAGGCATCTATTAAATTTTCAGAAGCAAAGATCTGGGCCCACTCAGTAATGATCAGAGCAAGAAAACTGTATGATAGAGAAAGGCAAAATAACTACTTTTCCCTTATTAGTTCTGTATGAGCAAAGTGAATATATAAAGACGTGCTTGAATAATCTATTAAAAACTTGCCCCTTGGTTTGGGATATGTGATTTTGACAGGCCCCATTTTACTAATGTCTCCTCAAAGGCAGGAAGGGGCCCTGTGTTCCTCAGTGAATTATCCCCAGCTGCCAGGTCAGTTCCAGGCACCAAGCAAGTTCTCAGTAACTGTTTACTGAATGAATGGATGAGCAGTTGATAAGCACTTCACTCTTTCTCAGATTCAGGAGTAGAAAGTTAGTTTAGTTTCCTTATTTATTGTAACATAAACAAGTAGTACAATCGTGATTTCAAGTAATACCCTTTCACTGCAAAAAACTTCTTAGCATCTGAAAGCTCATTAAGAGAAGATGCGGATTTAGAGAAAATTCTCCCTTATTAGAATGGAAACTGTACGGCAAAGGGTTTGGTTTGGTCCACTGCTGTACTCCTTGCATTTAGGGTAGTATGTGTCATATAACAGGTGCTCAATAAATAAGTGTCAAAAGATGATTTTTTTCCTTCGTAAAAATTCTTTACAACACTTTTCTCTTTCTTCCATACTTAATCATGGAAACGTACTCACTTTTGTGTTTGTCCAGTTGTTCTACTTGCCTAGAATGTGCTCTACCATGCTTTCTCTACATCTAGTGAAAGGACGTCAATCTTCCGGGCCCAGTTAAAGCCTTCCCTTCTCAGAAAGTCTGCCAGAAGCTCAAGGTCACAGTCCTGTCAGTCTCCAAACTCCTACCCACCTCAATTCAATACTTGCTAGCATGATTTCTCTCCCTTTACAATTATTGTTTTATTTTTATTAAGTATACATATAACACACATTAGCCATTTCAACACTTTTGCATATAAATCCGCATATAATTACATTCATCATGCGCAACCACTTACCAGTATCCATTTCCAAAATTTTCCTTTACCCTTAACAAAAGCTCAGTGCTCCTATAGCAATGACTCCCTCTTACCCTACTGGCACATTTCCTGGTAGCTACTACTGTGTGGTACTATAGGATCAGCACCAGACTGCTAACCACAGGGTTGGTGGTTCAAACCTACCAGCCGCTCCTTGGAAATTGACTCGACATTACTTAACAACAACTAATAAACTTAGGCCCCTCTGCATTTGCCCACTCTACATAATTCACTTAAGTGACATGATAGGATATTGATCCTTTTCTCAGTTATTGTTTTTGCATTGTTGTATTTCAGAAGTTTTATTTTCTCAAATAAGACTACTGGTTTCTTAAAGTCTAGACCCATGGCATCCACTTAGTGCTTAGAACATATTGTTGTTGCTGTTCAGTGACTTGAGTCAGTTCAATCCACAGTGACCCTATATACAGTTTCCAAGAAGAGACTGGTGGGTTTGAACTGCCAAACTTGTGATTAGTAGTGCAGTACTTATCCAACAGCGCCACACCAGAACATATGGTTGTTTGGTTGGTTATGTGAAGTGGAGTAGGTTCCGACTGATAGCAACCCTGTATAGGGTGTCTGAGGCTGTAAATCTTTATGGGAGCAGAAAGCCTCGTCTTTCTCCTGCGGAACGGCTGGTAGTTTCAAACTGCTGACCTTGCTGTTTGCAGCCTGATTCATAACCACTACTTTACCGGAGCTCCTTACACCAGAACATATGAGGCACTGATAATGGCTTCATTTAAAAGAGAAGATTAATATAACATTTTTTGATACAGGACAATCCTAACTTACTATTCTTATTTTGGCATGATTAGTTATGGCTCCCATTTTCAACCTCAAACTAGCCCTGTTTTGATAAAAAAAAATTTTTTTTTTCTAAACTATGGCGAACATCAATACATAAAACATTGGCCATAAAGTGTCTCCAAGTTCTTGACAACCATCCATGACTTCTCTGAGAAGAAAAAGCTGGTGTAAATCTTCAGTTACACACTTTTATTCTGATTACTTTCAAAGCCTTTTCATAGATATAATTCCCTTAGATGCTTACAACATGCTTCTTAAGTGGATCAGGGCGGCAAACACTAGGGTTCCTATATTAGAAATAGGCAACTACATGAATTACACCATTTTACCTCCAAAAAGAAACAGAAGCTAGAATATAACCCAGTATTTCATATCTTATGCTGTCGACTCAGTTCTGACTCATAGCAACCAGGAAGAGGGTTTCCAAGGAGCAGGTGGTGGGTTTGAACCACTGACCTTGTAATTCAAACAGACCTCGTGGTCTAGTGCTTATCCTAAAACACCACAACAGGACTCCATTATATGAACATATCACCCCTAAACTAAAATATATGTACTTTAGGTATCTTTTCACACCAAATAACAGTTAATTATATTCTCAATGCCAAATACGATGTTTGTTGCAAAAATGAAAAAGTACTCCATCTGAAGAGTGTTTACAGACATCACATTCGGTATGACTTCTAAACTACAGAGTGAATAATGATCACACATGCATTCATTATACAATTCTCATCATCTTAGGATCTGAGGATGCCTTTCAGTTTCTATCATACTAAATGTATGGAGTAGATAGAGCAAGTGTTCTCATTATTCCTGTTTATCTTTGAAGAAAAATAGCTCAGACTGGTTAAGAAATAAACTCAGAGTTGCGGTGCAGCCTGTTTTTAAGGCAGCTAAAGATGACTCACAGATGAAGATCAAAGAGCACAACCTTCAGTATGGATTGCATCTCAATGTAAAGAAAACAAAAATCTTTATCACTGGAACAATAAACAGCATTCTTATCAACAGAGAAAAGATTGAAGTTGTCAAGGACTTCATTCTTCTTGGATCAACTATCAGCACTCACGGAAGCAGCAGTCAAGAAATCAAATGACGTATTGCATTAGGCAAATCTGCACAAGACCTTTTTTCAAGTGTTGAAGAGCAAAGATGTCAGCTTGAGGACTAAGGTGCGCCTGACCCAAGCCATGGTATTTTCAATAACCTCATATGCATGTGAAAGCTGGACAGTGAATAAGAAAGATTGTAGAAGAACTGATGCTATTGAGTTATGGTGTTGGAGAATATTGAAAGTGTCATGGGCTGCCAAAAGAACCAACAGATCTGTGTTGGAGGAAGTGCAGCCAGAGTGCTCCTTGGAGGCCAGAATGAACAAAGTTCATCTCTCATACTTTGGATATATTATCAGGAGGGACAAGTTGCTGGAGAAGGATAGCATGTTAGATATGGTAGAGGGTCAGAGCAAAAGAGGAAGACCCCCAGTGAGATGGATTGGCCAAGTGGCAACATTGATGGGCTCAAACGTGGCAACAATAGTGATGTTGGCCCAGGATCAGGCAGTGCTTCATTCTGCTGTTTGTAAGGTCGCTATGAGTTGGTACTGACTTGATGGCACCTAACAGTAAAGATATCTTTTATACTCCTTTTGTGGCACTGTAGGATCAGCACTGGACTGTGAAACCCACCAACTGGTCCTTGGAAATCCTACACCGAGGCACTGTCACAGAAAACTGATTCAATGGCACACTACCACCATCAATAATACAGATGTACTGCCTTAGTTTGTTACTACTGTTGTTGTTGGTCAGTGCCATGGAGTTAGTTACAGCACATAATAACCCTGTATTGGATTTTCAAGGAGCACCTGCTGAGTCTGAACCAACGACTTGCAGTCCAGTGCTTTCTTCCCCAAAGCGCCACACCAGGACTCCCTTAGTTTGCTACTGTTGTTGTTATAATAGAAACACTTCCAAAGGGTGGTTTAAAGAACAGAAATTTAATTTCTCAGAGTTCAGAAAGTTAGAAATCCAAATTCAGGACATGGTTCTTGGTGGGCAGCCCTCGTTTACTTATAGTAGCTGGTAGCAATCTGTGACATCCCTGGGCTTGTAGATTCATCTGGCTCTATCGTATGTCTTCATTTGCCACCACTGTGTATGTCTCTGTGTTTATCCTTTTCTTTCTTTCTTTTTTTTTTTTTTTAATGCTTTACTGTGAATTATGTGATAGTTTACATGGGAGGACATCAGCTTCAAATTGATCTCATCGTATATTGTTTCCTTGTCATGGTTACAATCCCTTCCATATATCATCCATCAACCAAAGGGTATACCCCCAAGCCTGCTGCCCAGTCGTCTGCATACCACTCCTCTCCCTCTCTGGGTCCAAAGTCTCCAGCCACTCCATCGCCCCACATCATCGTCTCTGCCTCCATCCCCAGCATCACTGCTTCTCTGGGTAGGGTTCCATTCTCTGCTCTTCTCCTTTGATGGTCTTAGGGACCTCCACTCCTAGACTGCAAGGTTAATCACTCCCCTTCCTTTGCCCCAAAACATCCACTTTTATATTTCCAGCCCTCATAATCAGTCCTGACAACAGTCATTCACCACTGCATCACAAGAGACCCATCCTCATCTCCTTTCATCAGCCCTGACTAGGTAGAATGGATACTACTAAGTGGAGATTCTACCTTGCTCCACGCCCTCTGGATCTAGGTTCCCTCTTGAAAGCTTGTAAGCCAGTCACTTCTTGCCTCTGTAGTCCCCCCATTCTGGGTAGCTAATGTCCAAGTAGCCCATTCCTGTCCTCTCACGTGTGGAGGAGGTGGGAATGATCCTCGCTGTGGAGATTTGTTCACTTATTTGAGCTACTGCTTCCATGGGTGTGTGTCAAGTTCATCAAATTGTATCAGATTATTCTTTTTTCCCCTCTTCTTTCTTCTTCTGTTTGAGCTCTGATCATCCAGCCATTGAAGTCAGGTCAAGTGGGTATTATCTGCAAGTGTGGGTGTTCTTGTGCATATGCCCTGTCTTCTTATCAGCTGGACGTTTCTCTCTTCCACTCTAGTCCTCTGTGGCTATGTTGTTGACTCTGGGTCCAAATGTTCCCTGGACTTGGCATACTGCTGGCCAACCAGGTCTCTCCTCAGGTTCACAGGAGTCTATTGAGCATTGTAGGGATTAGCTTGCAGTTTCATTGCTGTTTTTCCCTCACTTCTCCCTATCTGTGATGAACATGATCACCAATCACAGAATGCAGTCCAATTGAGACTTAGTCTTAGAAGGGGGTTTGCTCTGAGGGGTCCCGACCACTTGCCTTGATGTCTCCTGGGCGAGCCACATGTTTGTTCTTGTACTACTTAGTCGGCCTGCCTATATTGTTTTGTGTTTTTTCTTTCAGTCTTTCTTTCTGGAAGTATCTTCTGTTCTTCTGGCCATTCTAGGCTGGTCTGCTTGTCCTTTCAAGTGGAAAATTCCCCTCAGAAGATTCTGGATGCTGTTCAGGATTCCACCTATGGTCTTATGTAATACAGAGACTCTGCAGGAAGCCTCTTTCACTGGGCACGTTGTAGCCCCATTTTAGGTATTCCAATCAGTTATAGGCATAAGATGGACTTACAGCTTTCTATGGTGGCATTTCTGGCTATTCCTTTTTCTCCCCCTCCAGTGTGTATTTTATAGTGGTATGCCAGGGGAGCCAACCATCTTAACATTATTTCTCCCCTTTTCTCCATTCAAACCATGTCTCAATCTCTGTATCCCAGAGCCCTGTTTTCCCAAGGTTTTGGATACATCATTATTTGCCTCTGTCCCACTTCAGCTTCACATTCATCCTATCATATTTCATTTCATTGCAATGGCTAAAATCCCCTCCATGCATCATCAAATAACCAAAGGATACACCCCAGAGGGCTCTGCACCCCCCACCCCCACAGTCAGCAAACAACTCCTCTCTCTCCCTGAGTCCCGTGTCCCCAGATACTCCATCTATCCATGCCATCATCGTCCCCCACAATTTTGGGCCTGGGCAGTTTCCAGCC
>NW_006408659.1:1656886-1667697 GCF_000296735.1 Chrysochloris asiatica | reverse complement strand
GAGTCCTGCAAGGTTGGTTCAAGCTCACCAGCTTTTTCTTGGAAACTCTATAGGGGGTCGCTGTGGGTCGGAATCGACTTGAAGGCATTTAACAGCAAAAACAATTAGTTATAAGCTGAAGATGGACTTACAAGCATTCTATTGAGATGTTTCTGGCTATTCCTTTCTCTCCCCCTCAAGTGTCTATTTTACAATAGTAGGCAAGGGAAACCAAGATTCAAAAGACAGTCAAGCGTCTTAACATTATTTGCCCTGTTTTACCCATTCAAACTCTTCCTCAATCCCTGTATCCCACAGCCCTGTTGTTCAAGGTTGTGCATACATCATTATTTACCTCTGTCCTACTTAGCCCATGCAAACTTGCCTGTTATCTCATCTGCCTTGTTCTTCCATTTCCCTCACTCTTCTTTTGTATTGTCCTGCCCCCCCCCCAGTATCCCAACTATCCTGTGCTCCACCGTCACCTCCTGCCCCTCACCCCACCCCACACACCCCAATAACCAGCAAAGCATTTTTTCTTTTAGTGTGGATACTATTTCTTAATCTTTTAAATAATGGTTCTATGCAGTATTTCTCCTTTTGTGACTAATTTTACTCAACATAATGTCCTCAAGGTTCATCCAAGTTTTGTGGTAGCTTGTAGCTTCCTTGTTATTCTTCACGGTAGCATAATAGTCCATTGTGTATAAGTACCAAAGTTTGTTTATCCATTTTTCCACTGATGGGCACGTAGGCTGTTTTTTGTTTTGTTTTGTTTTGTTTTTTGGTTATCATAAATAGTGTTGCTATGAACATATATCTACTCGTGTTACAGCTCATATTTCTTGTGGATAAATACCAAGTAGAGTTACTACGGGATCATAAGGTATTTCTATTTCCAACTTTCTGAGGAAGTGCCATACTCTTTTCCAGAGTGGTTGGACCATTTTGAAAACCCACCAGCAATGCAGGAGGAGCATACCAGTCTCTGCATCCTTGCCAGCATTTATTGTCCTCTATTTTTTTGATTTTTGCTCTTATTGCTGGTTCTTTGTTGTTATTGCTGGTGTGACTTGATATCTCACTGTTGTTTTGATTTGAATCTCTCTAATGGCTAGGATTGGTGTGGTGCTGTGGGTTAATGTGCCAGACTGCAAAGCCATTAGAACTGCAGAGTCGGCAGTTCAAGCTCACCAGCTGTTCTTCAGAAACCCTATACAGGGTCGCTATGGGTAGGAATCAACTCAACGGCACTTAACAACAACAATGGCTAGGAATCCTGGTGTGGTGCTGTGTGTTAATGCGCCAGACTGCAAAGCCATTTGAACTGCAAGGTTGGCAGTTCAGGCTCACCAGCTGCTCCTAGGAAACCCTATACAAACAAGGTCGCTATTGGTCAGAATCACCTCAACAGCACTTAACAACAACAATGGCTAGTGATCATGAACATTTCTTCATATGTTTGTTGCCTGCCTGGATTTCCTCCTTGATGAAGTGTCTGTTCATGTCCTGTGCCCATTTTTGAGTTAGGTTATTTGTCTTTTTCTTATAGAGGTGATGTGTTTTCCTATATATTTTAGAAATTAGTCCCTTGTCTGATGTGTCATTGCAAAACATGTTTTCCCATTCTGTGGACTCCATTTTTACCCTTTTGGTGAAGTTTTTTGATGCACATAAGTTTTTAATTTTAATATGTCCATATCATCTATTTTCTCTACTTTTTTGTGTGTAATTTCCAAAATGTTTGGAGGTCTAGAGTCCTCACATTTGTCCCTATTTTTTCATTGATGGCCTTTAAACTCTGGGATTCACATTTAGGTCTTTGATCCACGCTGAGTTGGTTTTTGTATAAAGTGTGAGTTAAAGGTCTTGTTTTCAACCTTTTGCATATCATTTTCCAGTTCTGTAAGCACCATCTGTTGAATAGACTATATCCTCCCCATATAATATATTTAGGCACTTTGCCAAAAATCAGTAGGCTGTATATGGATGGGTTAGTTTCTGGATTCTCGATTTTGTTCCATTGACCTATGTATTTATCATTGTACTATTACCAGGCTGTTTTGACCACTGTAACCATGTAGTAAAGTTTGAAGTTGGGGAGTGAGAGGCTTCCAACTTTATTCTTCTTGTTAAGCAGTGCTTTGCGTATCCTGGGTCTCTTTCCTTTCCATATAAAGTTTGTAATTGTTTTTTCTATCTCTTTGAAGAATGTTGTTGGAATCTGGATTGGGATTGCATTATATGTATACATTGCTTTTGGCAGTATTGACATTTTCACAATGTTGAATCTTGCTATCCGGGAGCATGGTATATTTCTCCATTATTGTAAGTCTCTTTTGGTTTCTTGTTTTGTAATTTTCCTTGTATAGGTCCTTTGTTTCTCTGGTTACATTTATTCTTAGATATTTCATCCTTTGGTGGCTATTATAAATGGTATTGCTATCTTGATGTCCTTTTCAGTGCTGTCACTGATAGTATAGAGGGATCGAACTGATTTTTGTATGTTTTTCTTATACCCTGCTACTTTGCTGAATCTTCCAATGAGGCCTAGTAGCTTTTTTTTACTGAGTCTTTGGGGTTTTCTACATATAGCATCATACCATCTGCAAATAGAGAGTTTACTTCCTCTTTGCCAATTTGGATGCCTTTAATTTCCCTACCTTGCTGTATCGATCTGGCTAAGACTTCCAGCACAGTATTGAATAGGAGTAGTGACAAAGGGCATCCTTGTCTGGTTACCATTCACAGAGGGAAGGCTTTCAGTTTCTGTCCACTGAGAGTAATGTAAGCTGTTGGTTTGGTATATATGCTCTTAATTATGTTGAGTAATTTACTGATGCCCCCCCCCCACTTTATATTAGATCTAAAGCACTGGAACTATTGCTCCCCCCTCCACACACACACTTTATATTAGATCTAAAGCACTGGAACTGTTCTGAAAAAGTGTATTCTGTGTTTTCTCAATTCCTACTTTGCTGAGTGCTTTTATCAGGAATGAATGTTGGAATTTGTCAAATGCCTTTTCAGCATCAACCAATATGATCATGTGGTTCTTTAATTTAAGTGGTGGATCACATTGTTTTTCTAATGTTGCACCATCCTTGCATCCCTGATATGAATCCCACTTGGTCATGATGTATTGTTTATTTGATGTGCTGTTGGATTTTGTTGGCTAAGATTTTGCTGAGAATTTTTGCATCTATGTTCATAAACTGTATTAGGAAGTCTTCTGTCCTCTTCTATATTCTGGAATAATTTGAGTAGAATTGGTGACAGCTGTTTGTGAATGTTTGGTAGAACTCACCAGTGAAGCCATCAGGACCTGGAGTTTTTTTAATGACTTTATCAATTTCTTCTTTTGTTATGGGTCTGTTCAAGTTTAGGTAGGTCGTGTTTTTCTAAAGTATCCATCTCTTCTAAGTTTTCTAAATTGTTGGAGTACAACTCTTCATAGTATTCTTTTAAAATCCTTTTGATTTCCTTTGGTTCCGTTGTGACATCACCCATGTGGTTTCTAATACGTGTTATTTGTGTCTTTTCCCTCTTTTCTTTTGTTAGATTTGCCAATGTTTCAATCGTTTTTCTGTTTTCTCTCTCATTTATTTCTGCTGTAATCTTTATTATTTCTTTTCTTTTGATGACTGTAGAATCCATCTAATTGTTGGAGATGCTGTGTTAATTTTGGTTCTTCTTTTTGGATATACCTGGTAGGATGGGGTATTATGTGGTATGCTTGTAGCTTGGCCATATGGCCATGATTGCTGTCTCTTCTTGGGTAATGTAGGGAGAGAAAGCTCCCATACCCAGGAAAAAACTGAGACCAAAAGGAACAAAAACAGAAACAATATAAAAGCAGAGACAAAAACCACCACACACACCCAAAAATAAAACTGTAGCTGACTGTCAAGTAACCTTTGTTGCGCAGGTCAGTGTGCATACATAGTAGAAACCTCCAGCAGTGGGTGGGGGTATCAGCTCACTCAGGCCCCTCTTCTAGTTACTACCCTGGAGGTTCACAGATAGATGTTGAGAAATTAATGGAAGAAAGATAGTCCACTATTTTTATTCTGAAGATCAGTTATGTATCTGCAAATGCACAGTGTAATTCTCACAATAGCTGTTTCCTTGTATATAGTAGTTGCTGTTGGCTCTTGCCTTTTATGTTGAGGTTTTACAATGTACACATATGGTTTGGCTATATAGCCAGACCTGCTGTCTCTTGTAAGGTAAGGCAGGGAATAAAGGCTTCCACCTAAATAAGAGAGTCAACTTTAGGACTAAGTTCCAGAGTCAGACATCATAAGAAATAGCCAAAAGATAAACTTGTGGGACTGCTGGGGTTTTCATGGATTTCCCTTTTGGTGGTGGGTCCCACCCTCCTGGATGTGTCTGGGCTGTGCAGAGAGGGTGCAACAGGGGAAAGGATGATAGAAAAGTGGAAAAAGCCATTATGCCTGTTTTTCCAGATGCCACTGTATGACTTCAGCACTGTATCAGCCTGGCTATGGCCCGGCCCCTGATGTCAGCCCAGGCTGAGGAGCCCAAAGGCTGTGTTCTGATTGGTTTAGAAAACGCTGTGTATTCCTGCCACAGTCTGATTTCTCCACCGGTGGGTGCCGAAAACTGATGCCCCCCCCCCCAACTTTATATTAGATCTAAAGCACTGGAACTGTTCCGAGAAAGTGTCTTCTGTGTTTTGTCATGCCTCTATCGAGGAGCCTGCCCTGCCTGGCTCTGCTTCTCCTGCCCCCAAACCGGAAGTCTATCCTATTGTTTATATAACTCAGAACAGATTAGGTTTAGAACACAACCCACTCAGTCAGGTATGACTTCATTCACATAACAAAAGAAAAATCCTAATTTCAAATAGAAGCACTTCTACAGGTTCAGGGATTAGGACTGCAAAATATAGTTTTGGGGGATACGATTCAATCCATAACAGATAACTCTGGCTTTGTCAAAATGAAAATTCAACATTATAAAATACTAAGATCCCTTAAGACACTGTAATGAGATTTAACGGACCTTAAAAATAAAAGACACGTAATAATTAGAACATGACACAAAGCTGATTTTTCATTTTGTTTTAAACTTTCTTATATTAAAAATACTAAAGTGATTTATAGAGATCATGTTTTGATCGATTACATTTGACTTATGGGAAGACTTTCAATTAGGGATGATTTGTTTACAGATGCTCCTGAGAACCTTACTCTCATGGTGAGACCACACAGCACTGGGTTTTTCATCCCCTGTACTTGCACCAGATTTTAGGTTGCTGACTTTCTCTTTGCACCAGTACAATAAGTTTTGATTGTATTATCAGAAGTCTTTCCTGGCTCCATGGGTCCGTAAATACCTCTCCTTCTTCAGTTGCTCCTGTAGTTTCTGTTGCAGACTCTCTGTGGTGGCTTGCTTTTTGCTGTAAAGAGCAAAACCCAAATAAACTAGGTTGGGAACTCTTTCAGCCTTCTCAGGCATGTGCATATCAGTCCCTGGGGCATGAGAAAAAACCTCTAAGGTAAAACAGTTTTCTAGTGGGGAAACAGATAAGGATGCATGTTTTCTTCCCCTAAATCTGTTCTTTGTTGTTTTTTATTAGGTGCCATCTAGCCAGTTCCTATTCATTGTGACCCTGTATACAATAGAACAAAACATTACCTGATCCTGTACCATCCTTACAATCATTGCTATGTTTCAGCTCATTGTTGTAACCAATGTATCAATATCATTTCATTGAGGGTCTTCCTCTTTTTCTCTGATCTCCTACTTTGTTAAGCATGATTTCCTTCTTCAGAGACTGGTCTGTCCTGATAACATGTTTAAAGTACATGAGATAAATTTTAAATAAATAGGGAGAGGGGCTAAATAAATACGGAGAGGGGCTACTGTGCTAAGTTTTTTTTTTTTTTTTAATTTAACATGCAGATGCTGCAAGAAGACGACATCAGGTCAGTGTCCACAGAAAGAATTCTCTAAAAAGCACCATTACTGCAAGCTTGGTAAGTTTTATAGAAAATTGTAATCACTACAAGAAATTGTGTATTTTAGAAGAGAACTGGAAAACCTGGAATATTCCAACATGTGGGAATCAGATGCCTTCACCTCTAAGAGGGAAGCATCACATGTTAGCAAGGAATGGGGAGGGATGGACTTTAAAATACCCAGTTTCTACACTTGGGCAAACCGGGGTACTTGAGAACCATTTCAAATTATTCACAGGTCATTCCTGAGCTATGCAATCAGAAAGGTAACTCAATGTGCACTATCCCTTGCTAGATATTTATTACTTTTTAATGCACACAGAGATCAGGAATCTTAACTCCAGAGATTGATGAAATGCTTCTTGTAACTCTTTTATATAACCACTACCTGGCTCATGAGTGAGACCATACCCAGCACCCTAGAAGGATCCATTGTGTCCCCTGGTATTCTTTAGTCACAGATTGGTGCCCTGATATGGCACTGTAAGGTAAGCACTGGACTGCTAACTGCAAAATCAGTAGTTCAAACCAACCAGCCACTCCTTGGAAACATGAAAGAGGGTCTCTATGAGTTGGAACAGACTCGATGGCACTGAATAACAAAAAGAAAATAACCATATAGACTCACTTGTCTGTCAATTTGTCACACTGTGGTGGTGTGTGGGCTAATTCTAAATGGTTACCTAGTGAAAAATCATGAAGAGCAGCAGAATATTGTCTGATATCATGTCAGCTGATTTGCACTTCAGGTTGGAAGTCTCTCAAAATAAGACTGGGGAAGAGCTATCTTCTCAAAGTAGTTAAGTGTTGAGTTGGTTCTGATTCACAGCAACCCAGTATAGGATTTCCAAGCCTTTAAATGTTCATGTGATCAGAAATCCTCAAATTTCTCCCAATAATAGGAATGCAGAATAACTGAAAGTCATCAAAATTGAAACAGAATGCATAAAGATCTATATCCTAGGCATTAATTAGTGAGCTGAAATGGACAGGTAATGGCCATTTTGAATCAGAAAATCGATCATTTGGTTTGCTATGCCAGGAACAACAAAGGGAAGAGGAATGGTGTTGTTTTCATAATCAAAATGAGCATTCAAGATCTACCTTGAAGTACAATGCTGTTTGTGATAGGATAATATCCATATAATAGCCTTCAAGAAAGACCAGTTAATACTATTATTGTTCAAATTTACATACCAACTTCTTTAGTCTGAAATTGCTCAAGTCTGCAATTAATATGTATTGATAATTACTGGTGATAGGAGTGTGAAAGTTGGAAACAAAAAGGAAGGATTCAATAGTTGGGGAAAAAAAGGCCTAGATGATAGAAATAATGCTGGAGATCACATGACAGAATTTTACAAGACCAATGACTTACTCAAGAAGAATATGCTCAGTATTTTTCAAGTTGAGGGAACTGAATTAAAAATCCAAGCCTTGATTTTTGTTATTGAAGCATTCTGTTGGAAGGCGAACATAGAGTCACTGTACCAAAAGGAAATGGTTGATATTCAACCATTTCAAGAGCCAAGAGGAAGGAATGATGAAATAATTAATTAGAAAAATTCCAAAGGGCAGCTCAAGAAGACAGTCAAATATTGTAAAGAAATATGCCAAGATACAGAGTATAAAAAATCCAAAATGGAAGAATATGTTCTGCATTTTTCAAGCTGAAAGAAGTGAAGAAAAATTCAAGCTTCAGATTGCAATACTGAAGGATTTGCTAGGCATTATATTGAATGATGCAAAAAGCATAAAAAGAGATGAATGTAATACACTGAGTCACTGTACTAACCTGTCCAACTGATTGGAAAAGAGTCTTATTTGTGTCCATTTCAAAGAACGTGATCCAACAGAATAGAGAAATCATCAATATCACATCCAAGTAAAATTCTGCTGAAGCTAAATAAAAAATGGAGCAGTATACTGACAGGAAGCTTTAAGAAATTCAAGGTGGATTCAGAAGTGAATGTGGAATGAGAGATATCATTGTTGACATTAGATGGATTTTGGCTGAAAGCAGAGAATAGCAGAAAGAAGTGTACTTGTGTTTGGCATTCTATTGTGTAGATCACAACAAACTATGGATAACAGTGTGAAGAATGGGTATTCCAGAACACCTAACTGTGCTCATGAGGAACCTGTACATACACACATAGAGGCAGTCATTTGAATAGAACTAGGGGCTACTGAACGGTTTAAAATCAGGAAAGGTGTATACTGGAATTGTATCCTTTCATCATACTTGTTCAATCTATATGTTGAACAAATCCAAGAAGCTGGAGTATATAAAGAAAAATGCTGCATCAGGATTGGAGGAAGACTCATTAAAAACCTGAAATATGCAGATGATACAAGCTTGCCTCCTGGAAGTGGAAAACAGTTGATGAAGATTAAAGAATGCAGTGTTCAATATGGATTACACTTCAAAGTTAAAAACAACAACAACAACAAAAATCCTCACCACCAGACCAGTCCTCACCACCAGACCAGTAAATAACAGCATGAAGAAAAAAATTGAAATTTTCAAAAATTCATTATGCTTGGATCCATAATCAACCCTCAAAAAGCCGGAGTCAAGAAATTAAATGATGTATTGCCTTAGACAAATCTGCTATAAGAACTCTTTGAAGTGTCTTAAGAGCTTGATAATCAGTTTGGCCCAAGCCATGGTATTTTCAGTCAGCTCATATGTATGTGGAAGTTGATCAATGAATAAATACAACCAGAGAAAAATGAATGTATTTGAAGTATTGTGTTTGAGAAGAATAATGAAAGTACCATGGACTGCCAGAAGAACAAACAAATCTGTTTTTGAAGTACAAGCAGAATGCTCCTTAGAAGTGAGGATAGCAAGACTTCATCTTCCATACTTCAGTTATGTTGTTAGGATGAACCAATTTCCGAAGAAGGACATTATACTTGGAAAAGTGAAGGGTCAATGGAAAATTGGATGGTCAGCAAAAAGAGG
Organism: Chrysochloris asiatica; assembly: GCF_000296735.1. Taxonomy (NCBI): domain Eukaryota; kingdom Metazoa; phylum Chordata; class Mammalia; order Afrosoricida; family Chrysochloridae; genus Chrysochloris; species Chrysochloris asiatica. The sequence goes on along the minus strand of NW_006408659.1, from coordinate 1,658,760 downwards.
AAGAGTCCCCCAGTGAGATGTACTGACCCAATGACACAGGACCGGACAGTGTTTTGTTCTGTTGTGCATAGGCTTGCTGTGAGCTGAAACCAACTTGCCTGCATCTAACAACAAACATAACCATATTTGTTTTGCCCGTCCTTGAATGCCACATAAATGGAATCACACACATGTTTTCATGTGTCTGGCTTCTTTTGTGCAACATAATGTCTTCAGGATTCACCCTTGCTATTGTGTATCTAAGAAGTGCATTCTCTTTAATTACTACAAAGTATTGCTAAGACTTATTTGGCATTCTTCTGTTAAACATTTGTATTGTCTCTCCAGTTTTTGACTATTGTGACTATAGATCTATTATGAGCATATCTTTTGATGTACAGATAAACTAATTTCCCTTGGACATATAACTAGAAGCAAGGCTGCTGGGTGATAGAGTAGACCTGTGCTTATCTTTAATGCATGATCTTGGCTGAAAGCAGAGAATTCCAGAGAGATGTTTACCATTGCTGTACTGAATGTATAGAGGCTTTGGGCTATATGGATTATGACAAGCTATGACCAACATTGTGAAGAATAGGTATCCAGAACACTTAATTTGCTCATGAGGAACCTGTACATAGACTAAGAAGCAGTCATTGAAATAGAACAAGAGGATACTGAATGGTTTAAAATTAGGAAAGGTATGCACCAGGGTTGTATTCTTTCACCATACTTATTCAATGTGTATGATGAACAAATAATCCAAGAAACTGGATTATATGAGGAAGAACATGGCTTCAGGATTGAAGGAAGACTCATTAACAATCTTCACCATGCAGATGATATAACCTTGCTTGCTGGAAGTGAAGAAGACTTAAAATGCTTACTGATGAAGATGGAAGACTACAGCCTTCAGTATGTATTACACCTGAATATAAAGAAAACAAAAGTCTACACAACTGGACCAATAAACATCATGATAAATGGAGAAAAGATTGAAGTTGACAAAGACTTCATTTTGTTTGGATCCATAATCAACATGCATGGAAGCAGCAGTCAAGAAATCAAATGATATATTGTACTATGCAAATCTGCTGCACAAGACCTCTTAAAGTGTTCAAGGGCAAATATGTCAGTTTAAGGACTAAGTTGTACCTGACAGAAGCCATGGTATTTTAAATAGCCTCATATGCATGTGGAAGTTGGACAACAAATAATGCAGACCATAGAAGAATTAATGCCTTTGAAAAGTACCAGGGACTGCCAGAAAGACAAACCAATGTATGTTGGAAGAAGTACAGTGAGAAAGCTTCTTCGAAGCTAGGAGGGTGAGACTTCATTTCTCATACTTTGGACATGTCATCAGGAGAGACCAATCCCTGGAGAAGGACATAGTTGGAAAAGTGGAGGTTCAGTCACAAAAAAAAGAGGAAGGACCCCCCACCCCCATGAGATGGAATGGGCCCCTATGATAACAGTAATTGGATCAAACCTAACAATAGTGAAGAAGGCAAGGGACAGGGCAGTGTTTGGTTCTGTTGTGTTATAGTGTCGCTATGAGTAAGGAACTGACTCGTGCCATTAACAAAAACATTTGCTACTTAAACATTCTTACTTGCAAATTTCTATGAGACCAGTTATGGTCATCATGTTGTACTACCATCACCACTACCCAGTTCCAAATTTTTCTGTCATTCTCAAAAGAAACTTGGTGCCCCTTAAATTTTTTTTTTTCTTCTCATCCCTTTCAGCCTAGATAACCACTAATAAACTCCATTCTCTATGTGTTGTGGAGTTGATTCCAACTCATAGCGACCCTGCATAGGGTTTCTGAGGCTGTAAATCTTTACGGGAGCAGAAAGCCTCATCTTTCTCCCACGGAACAGCTGGTAGTT
>NW_006408659.1:1640650-1656076 GCF_000296735.1 Chrysochloris asiatica | reverse complement strand
AGGTTTAAAAATTAGGACGTTTCACATAAACTCCAGTTCTCAAGATTCTCTTGAGAAACAGGAATATCTGGCAGAGCTGATGCCACATTTCCCATAGAGCAGTCACAGATTAGAGTTACGGAGGAGCGGCTGTATTTAGACTGGCACAGGTTTTCTTTCCTGCACTGTTTTCCCCAGTGCCTACAGGTCTGCCAACGCCTGGTCTCTGTAGGCAGAACACTTCTCTACCTCATGTGACCACATCCATTCATAGCTCTCTGATTAGATTAGAGTAAAGGAATTGGGCTATTCCAAAAGTGAGAGCTTACTGGACAGTTTCAAATTTGTCTTTTAATATGTCAAATATTGAAATGTGTGGGACTCTATACGATGTACTATGTATTAGCCTTTATGTACATTGAACTATATTATATAGTTTCTAAGAAAAGGGTAAAATAAGAGGATTAGGTCAGAATACACTGAAGTACACACCTGAATATGTGTGCTGAATGAGTAAAAAGCAGAGTGTGAAGAAGGGAGTCAGTTGAGCTGGAGAACAGTCACTCAGGATATGGTTCTAAAGGCGCTGTTAGCTTGCCTACCTGGTTTTTCAGGGTTGATCAGTAATCTGGTCACTGATAAGAAAAATAGCCCCTCATAGTCCTTCAATTAAAGATTTCCTGGACAAGTTCCAGTTCTATTATGAATAAGTACACTGGGCAGTTTCTCATTGCTTTTAGTCATTTTCATGCTGATAAAGTTACTTCATTTTTGGTAGTATGAAAATTTAAATAATGTGACAAAGATCTTTCTGTTAAAGGACAGCTATTTCTAGATACATTAAAAACGTTCTAGATAGTCAAGAAAACATTTGAGTTTTCCTTACCACCATCAAAATGAAACACCTACCTCTATGCCATCGAGTCAACTCCAACTCACAGAAACCTTACAGGAGAGAGGAGAACTCCTATTTGAGCCCATAAACCTTTACAGGAGCAGATAGCCTGCCTCATCTTTCTCCCACAGAGCAGCTGGTGAGTTTGAATGGCTAACCTTGAGATTAGCATCCCAATGCCTAACCCATAGCATCCCCAGAGCTCCTAAATAAAACCAGAGACCTTCTTTAGAATGACACCAATGAAAACAAGCTGGGTAACTCCCAGGGAACATGGCGCACTAGCACCCCACTAATCTGGCGACCAAGTCTTACAAGGCAAGAGAGCATGGAACCGATTATGAAAAAGGGCTAAAGTGGCCCCTGGTTCTAAAGAAAGCAAATTTAGGAAAACAGGCTCCATTTAGGTCCAAAAGAAAACTGCATATTAATATCAGTACTTCAACATTACCTACCAATTATATAAGAAATACTACCAAGAGTAACAGTTACAGAAATAACAAACAACTATTTTGGGGGGAGAATTTTTGGTACAAACTGTAGTTCATGTAATAGAGGTATCAGATTAAAAAAAAATTAGAATGGCTAAATAATTAGAATGTCAAATGTAAACAAAAATTTAAAACAGAATAAATATTAGAATGAGCCTTCTGTCACATCTTTGCTATCTGGGAACACTTGATTTCTTAGCTGCTAGTGCCTGTGAGTGTTGATGGTAGATACAAGCAAATTGAAGTCTTTGACAAGTTAAATATTTTTTTCCATTTATCATGATGTTATTATATATCGTTATGGTTGTGAGGACTTTTTTTTTTTCTTTAAATCATCTTCGCTTCCAGCAAGGTTGTGTCGTCTACATATTGCAGTTTGTTAACATGTCTTTTACCAATCCTGATGCCATGTTCTTCTTCATATAATCCAGCTTCTCAGATTATTTACCATACAGATTGAGCAAGCATGAAGAAATGATATACACTGGCTCACACCTTTCCTGATTTTTAGCCAGTCAATATTCCGTTGTCCTGTTTGAACAACTGCCTCTTTGTCTCTGTACAGGTTCCTCATGAGCACCATTAAGTGTTCTGGAACACACATTCTTTGCAATCTCTTGTAGCTTTTATACCTTGTCATGACCCGAACAATTGAAAGCCTTTGCATAGTTAAGAAAGCCCAAATAAACACCTTTCTGGTATTCTTGGCATTTTCTTCTTTCAGCCAAGATTCATCTGACATCAGCAGTGATATCCTTCCTACAACAACTTCTTCTGAACCAAGCTTGAATTTCCGGCAGTTTCCTGTCAATATACTGTTGCAGCTGTGTTTGAATTATCTTTAGAAAAACTTTACTTCCATGTGATATTAATGACATTATTTGATAATTTCCACATTCCATAAAGTCACCTCTCTTTTAAATGGTCACAAATATTGATCTCTTCCAATCGGTTAAAGTCAGGTAGCTGTCTTCCAGATTTCTGGGCACAGGTGAGTGCCTCCAGTGCTGCAACAGTTTATTATTGAAAGATGCCAATTTATGATATTCTGTCAATTCCTGGACCCTTGTATTTTTTCCAGTACCTTTATTGTAGTTTGGACTCTACTCCGTCCTTTATTACCATTGATTTTTGATCATGTACTATATCATGAAATGATTTAATATCAACTTTTTTTTTTGGTACAGTGACTATATACCTGCCATCTTCTTTTTATGATTTCTGCATCATTCAATATTCTGCCTATAGAATTCAACAGTAGAATTTGAGATCTGAAATTTGTTTTCAGTTATTTTTTAACTTGAAAAACGCTGATTGTGTTCTTCCCTTCTGGCTTTCTAGCTCCAGGTCTTTGCAAATTTCTTCATAATACTTTTCTTTGTCTAGTTGAGCTGCCCTTTGAAATTTTTTGTTCAGCAATTTTACTTCACCATTTCTTCCAGTTTCTTTAATTTCTCTGTGCTTAAGAGCAAGTTTCAGAGTCTCTTCTGACATCATTTTACATTTTCTTCTTTTCTCTCTTTCCATGACCTCTTGCTTTTCTTCTTGTTTGGTGTTCTTGATGTCCTTCAACAACACTTCTGGTCTTTGGTCATTAGTGTCTAATACACCATGCTCATGGGTAATAAATACCTCTGTCAATATTTATATTATTGCACCCTTACTCTAATACATCTAAGGTCCATTCCAATTTGGGTTTTCTTGGTTCTGATGGTTCACATTAGCAAGGTGATTTAATTTTTCAGTTTGTCAGCTATTTCTTCCTGGAGTAGGGTAGATAATTCCCTGTTTGAGAGTACTCTAATAATCCATTTGGAGGCAATGAGGAGTGACACAAAAATAACTGAAGACGACAAATACCCTGTTATTAGGCATCTACTTCAGGCAAGAACCTTGTACAACCATTAAGACTAGGAGGATATTTGTCTCTATTAATAGAGAAAGGATTGTTTCTCCTTGCCAGGAAGGTACTGGAAATTTAGGAGCTCAAGAGCTTCAAGTTTACCCACAAAAAATGAACCCATCCCAAATGTTTGGCAGCCCAGCCAAACTTATTTATATACAAATCATGGGCCTGAATTTCTCAGTTTGCCTTCTACTGCTAGTGACAAGTCTTCTTTGTTGTTGTTCAGAACCAACTCAATGACACCTAATAGTGACCCTATGCACAATAGAATGAAACACTTCCTGGGCTAACCTCACAATCATTGCCATGCTTGTGCCCATTGATGCTGCCATGTTGCCCATCCATCTCACTGGGAGTCTTCCACTTTATTTCTGACCCTCCACCTTACCAAACATGATATCCTTCTCCAGAAACTGGTCTTCATTAATGCTGACATAAATGCCCTGTGGCTTTCAGAGTAAGCCTTAGGGTGACAATGCACTCCTCACAGCCTGAAATTTTCTTTTTGCAGGGCAGAAGTTGCCACCCTACTCCATGATTGTCTTGGCTCTAATGTGGATGCGTGCTACAGCTATGTGATTCCCAAACAGCTTTACCTTCCAACCAAGACTCCTCCAAATTTATTGCAAGTAAAGGTTCAATAATTATGGTGCTGCAAGTCAAGGTTTATGTTCATCTGAATCTACCACTAAAAATGTGGTTCCTATGTGGTTTCTGGAGCAGCTCCATAAGGTAAGCAGTGGATTGCTAACCACAAGGTTGGTGGTTCAAACCCACCAGTTGCTCCTGAGAAACCCCATACAGTGTCACTAGAAGTCAGCACTTAACAACAATTGCTTTCCAACAGGTAGTGGGTAATCTACCTGCAAAATTCCCTCCACAGGGGCTCCATTCTAAACCACCTATTCCAGCTTAGTTTCCTTAGGATGCTGATCCTGAGGCTAAGATTAAAGTGCTAATACTTTCACTGGTGTGGAGCTGTAGGCTAATGGATCAGACTGCAAGGTTAGTGGTTCAAACTCATCCGTTACTCCTTTGGAAACCCTATACAGGTTTGTTATGGTTCAGAATTGACTCCACGGTGCTTAACAACTAGGGAGAAGACAGAGAGAAGGGAGTAATACAGGCAAGGAGAGGAGACAATACAAAGTAATATGTTACTGTCTAGCCACTACATTACCATGAACCATAAAGCAACACAAAGCCAACAGCCTAAAACATGCATTCACTAGGTGACAAAGGACATTTCTGGACATACCCTACAGAGATATGCCTAGGAATAATTCATTAGAGGGAGGAATGAATGTAGAGTGAATTATGAATGTATCTGATTTGCTTTCTTCTCTCTCTCATCTCTAGTAAGAGATATATGCTAAGGATCTAGCTCAGTGGTTCTCAATTGTATCCAATTTTTGAGCCAGAGACCTGTTTATGTCTCAGACATTTCTTATTGTCATGACAGACATCTACTGGGCCTAAGATGATGCTAAACAAACATAAATGTCCAGGATAACCCCTACAACAAAATGTCAATAGTGCCTCTGGGGAGAAACCCTGGCAAAGCAAAGAGAATCTGAGATGGTGTGTAAGATGGGTCAGACACAGGAAGCCAAGAGTATAAAAGACAAAACATGAAAGGCATTTCACAGAAGAGGAAACACAAATGGCGGATAAAACATGGAAGATTTCAAACATCATTAGTAACCAGGGAAATCAAATCACAGTAAGAGACCATTTCACACTCAATTGATTAGCAAAAATGAAGACATTGCAAGTACTGGGGAAGATGGGTCTCAAAAAGAACTCTCATACTGCTGGTTTAGGACGTAGTTTTCTACCACCACTTTGGAAAATAATTCCGTTTTACCTTGTAGGCCTGAGACAGTCTTCGTTCTAGCATAGAAAATCTTGGATCCTGCAAAACCTTTCAGTTCCACACAAACTAGTTTAGCTGGGCACATATTTCATAGCCTAGCAATTCACTCCTATGCCTATGTTGTTGTTAATTATGTAGATTCAGTTCCGAGTCATAGTGGCCCTGTACAAGGTTTCTGAGGGTTAGCAGCCTAATTCGTAACCACTACACTACCAGAGCTCCTTATGCCTATAGCCCTGATAAAAACTTAAACACACACCATGAGTCACATAAAAATGAAATTGTGATATATAAGACCAATGTAATTTTATTTAGCTGGTTAAATGAACTGCATGTAACAACATAGGAAAATCATAGAAACACAAATTTTGTATGCCATGAGCAAATCTCCCATAGATTTTATGAACATAAGACTATTTCAAAAGGAAGAAAAATTATGGGTATAAAGATAAGTCATGTTTGGTACTTTTTTTTTTTTAAACAAGGGACTGCTTATACAAAATTTTGGATAGTGGTTACCTGTGGAAGTAAGGGAACAAAAAGGAATTGAGGGCTGCCTTGATTTTCCCAAAGAATAATTAACTAATGAATAGTCTTCATTTGTATCTCTGTTGTCAGCTTAACTATGTTATTTGTTTTTGCTGTGTTATTCTCTGCTTATTTTACCTCTTTTAAAAAGAATCTTTTTCTCACTTCCAGAAAACAGGGAGCAGAGGATCACCAACATAGTTGGGAAAAAGAATTGATGTGATGCATAAGTCAGCCCAACAAGGGTAAGTTTCCCACTGATGCATTTTGCCAGGATTTATCTGCAGTCAAATTCCAATCTGCCTCGGAGGATTTTGACATGCTAATGCCATCCTGTTAAACATCACACTAAAATTTAAGGCACCTGGTAATTTGGGAGATACCAGGCTTAAAACTGAGGCTTAGAAACACAGTGAAAGTAGTTTAGAATAATTGTTGGATAAGGCTGCTATGTAACTTACACAATTCAGTCTTGGTGAAGGGATTTATAAATTGAAAAGTAATCATTTCACACATGTACCCCAGCAGAAACACACATACACTGGTCTCTAGCTAAATAAATCCCTGAGGTCAATGGAGAGTGCAACTGTTGACTGCTAACTGAAAAGATGTAGGTTTGAGTTCATTCAGGGGGACCTCAGAAAAAGGTCTGATGATTTACTCCTGAAAAATCAGTCACTGAAAATCCTATAGGGTACAGCTCTATTCTGACACACAGATCACCATGAAATGAACTGACTCCATGGCAAATGATTTGACTTTATGTCAAAGAGGCCCAAGTGCCTCAGAGACCTGCACCACAAACATTGCATTGTGAGAGTCTCGAGCCTTCCATAGAATTTTAGTTTGGGACAATAAGCCAAATACTTCACTTACTGTTTGTTGTGAAGTGCCAATGAGTCAGTTCTGACTCATACCTACCTTGTACTTTGTGTAGGATTTCTGAGGAGCAAATGATGAGTTTGAACTACAAAGTTTACAGTTAAACCAACCTTGTGGTCCAGCACGTCACGCCAATATGCCTCAAATGTGTATCATAAATTCCAACATCTCCTTCAAGTCACAAATACAATCAAATGCTGAAAAATTCTTGCATTTAGGACCACATTCCACCTTATGCTTTTCTCTTCCTCCCTCTCTGCTTCAACTTCTTCCCTCCTTTACAACTTCTACAAATACTCTTATAATTTTGGTAACCATACCATACTGCTACAAGGATCCCTGTAGGATAAATGCTGAACTGCTTACCACAGATCAGCAATACAAACTCACCAGCTGCTCCTAAGAAATCCTTTACCAGGATGCTATGAATTGTAAATGACTCGAAAGCACTTATCATTTCTTTAATCTTGTTCTTTCTCATTTTTTTAGTCTTATTATCATCTAATAGCAATATGGCGCATCGTGCTACTATATTTTTATATCTTATTTCTTAAATGTTCTTCCCACCTTATTTGACTGGGGAAGTCATACTCTGTCAGCTTTAATACAGATGTCACATTCTTGATAGACTGGCTGCAATTTAGGTACTCCCCCCTACCTTCCACATTTGGTGTTAATGTCCTTTTCCAATGTGACTGTGAATACTAATAAGGTTGAGTCTGTTTCCATGTTCCTTAAATCTTGGATGCTATTGGGATTAGCTGTGGCTTATAGAATGTACGATGAGCACTCAATCACAATGTCTGTTTGAACCACAAGGCTGGAAACCCTATACAGGATTACTATGAGTTGGAACGGACTCGATGGCACTAAACAACAACAGCGAATAGACTGTGGTAGACATAACTGTTCTGAGCCTAAGCTTCAAAAAGCCATGCAAATTTTTGGTCATTCCCTTGAATTTTGCTCAACCATCATGTGACTAAGCTCAGATTAGCCTGCTGAAAAGGAGCCCTGGTTAAGTGCTTGGCTGCCAATTGTTTCAATGAAGAAAAGATAACGCATAATACCTGGAACTTCAGGGTTTCCTCTTGCTACTAGAATCCCCTGGGTCTACATATATGGCAAGGCACAAAAGTGAGGGACATAACATACCTCATACCCACATGGGGAATACCTTAGCGAATAGCAGATAAGAGAAAGTGGCTAATTGCCCAGTTGCGGTAACTCCAATGTACGTTCCATACTTTAGCCTAGCATTCTCAAATGGAATTACTGTTTCCAGTAGTGATAAAGCACCTTCCGTCTTTTCTCGGTCTCACATCCCTACTCTTCTGGTATACTGATGTTAAGTGCTGTCTAGCCAATTCTGACTCATAGTGACCCTGTATAGGCTTTCCAAGGAGCAGCTGGTGAGTGTGAACCACTGACCTTGTGGGATGGAGTGGCAGCAACAATTGTGAGGTTGGCACAGGACTGCGAATTGTTTCATTCTGTTGTGTAAACGGGAGCTATGAGTCAGAGCTGACTTGATGGCATGAAAGATCATCATCCAAAATCCTTGTCTCATAGTCTGCTTCTGACCTAAGACATCATTTATCTTTCTGTTTTATTATATCCTTAGTGCTTCAGAATCCAGTACTTCTCCTAGGCACTTACATGATTTCAATGAGACTTCCAGCTAATCACAGAACTGTTTCCAGTCCAGTGCATGAAAATCACAATATATGGTATATCATCTTCAAGTCTTTTCTGGGTTTTATCGGTGCTCAATTCTTCATGTACATAAAGATGGAATTAACTTACAGTTGTGGGATAGTTAAGTTCCAATGAATTGGCTTTAACCCATAGTTAAACCCCTTGTATAGGGGTTCTGAGGAGTACCTGGTGAGCCTGAACCAGCGACTTTGCAATTCAGCACCTTAACCTACAGTGCCACACCAGGACTTCTATAATGATAATGATTCTTGACCTAACTAAGATGAAATGTACAAGTTTGCAACTTATAACAAGCACCTTAAACTCCCCTGTAGGCCTCTTGTACCAGTTTCTCTCTTCTGTTTATTAAAACATTATAGATTGATACCATGCACTTGGTCACGTTGTTGTTGGTAAGAGTCATTAAGTCAGTTCCGATTCATAGCAACACTACAAACAGTTTTGAGGAGTAATATGTTGTTAAGAGCCACCAAGTCAGTTCCAACCCATAGCAACCCTGTATAGGGTTTCCAAGGAGTGGTTGGTGAGTACCACAGTTTCTGATCGTTTTCTAACATTTGCTGGGCTTTCTTTCTCCTTTTGCCTTTATTACAGCCTGATCCTGTGAAATCTCATGAGTCCTTTGAGTTATCCACACTGTACAAATGCTTCACTGAGGATGTTTCCAGGAGGCATCTAGAGTTAAGGAAAGAAAGGTTCCTACATTACCGTAGTTCAGAACCACTTCAGAAAGTTGGGAGTAGTAGAAGGCAGGGCTCGATACTTTGCTGAGCTATTTAAAGATTCCTCAGCTGAGTTATGAATAATGCTTCTGGACAGAATTTTGGGTTGGTCCATACTCCAAAAGTGACTGTTGGTTTTTGCAATCTAATTTCCCAGGCAATCATCTGCAACTCTCATTCTCCCATAAGTCCCTTGTATTTCTGCACAATGGTTATAATCTCAAAAGACCTGTCTTTCAGTGGGCAGAGCTCTAGTTTCTCTGGAAAATGTTTACATCTATTCATTTCTCATCATTTTCAAACACAAATTTTAAAGTAGGTTTTGTCTTTTCTTCAATGTTTCATCTAGAAACAATACAGTGGAAAAGTTTTGGTCTTGAAATCATACTTGATGGACCTAAACCACCAGTCCTCAAAAAAACTCATACTCTTCTTACCTAACATAGCATAGTGTGTAGGGATTGGGCTGCTAACGTCAAGGTCAGCAGTTCGAAACTACCAAATGTTCTGTGGGAGAAAGAGGATTTCTGCTCCCATAAAGCTTTATAGCCTTGGAAACCCTGTAAAGGGTCACTGTGAGTTGGAGCCAACTCCATGGCACACCACCACCTCTCAGTGGCCAGGGTAACAAAGTTCTTTGTTACTACAACCACTGTGTCAATCCATCTCATTGAAGGTGAAAGTCTTCCTCTGTTTCATTGCCCCTCTATTTAACCAAGCATGATATCCTTTTACAGGGAATGGGTCCCTCCTGACATGCTGACATGTTCAAAGCACCTGATACAACATCACACCATCCTTACTTCCAAGGATCATTCTGGCTATACTTCTGCAAAGACAGATTTGTTTGTACTTCTAGAAGTCCAAAGTACTTCTAGAAGTCCAAAGTACTTTAAATATTCTTCACCATAATTCAAATGCAACAATTCTTCTCTGCCCTTCCTTATTCATCGTCCAGTTTATACATGCAAATAAGGCCATTGAAAATACCATGGATTGGGTCAGGCACACCTCATCCTCAAAGTGACATCTTTGCTCTTCAGCATTTTAAAGTGGTCTTCTGCAGCAGATCTGTCCAAACAAATATAGTTTGATTTCTTGTCTGCTGTTTCCATGAGCATTGACTATGAATCCAATTAAAATTAAATCCTTGACAACCTCAATCTCTTCTGCATTGATCATGCTGCTGTTTATTAAGCCAGTTGTGAGAATTTGTTTATGTTGAGGTGTTGTAGTCCATACTAAAGACTGTATTCTTTGATCTTCATCAGTATGAGCCTCAACCTCCTCTTCATATCCAGCAAGCAAGACTGTCATCTGCATTTGTTAAGGGCCTTCCTTCAATTATGATGCTGTGTTCTTCTTTATATAATTAGTTTCCCAGGTTGTTTGCTCAGCATACAGATTGAAGAATATAAACCTGACACACACCTTTCCTGGCTTCAAACTATTCAATATTCTGTTATTCTATTTGAATGACTACCTCTTTGACTACATACAGGTTCTCCATTAGCATAGTGTTTTGGAATTTCCAATCTTAGCAATGTAATTCATATGATCCACAAAGTTGAATGCCTTTGGATAGTCAAGAAAACACATGCAGACATTATTCTATATTATCTGCTTTCAGCAAAGATCCATCTGACATCAACAATGATATCCCTCTTTGCACATCCTCTTCTGAATACAGTTTGCATTTCTGACAGCTGTCAGTGTACTGCAGCAACCGCTTTTTTAGTTTCTTCTGCATAATTTACTAGCATGTGATATTAATGATAATTGTTCTACAATTTCTGCACTTCCTAGGGTCTCCATTTGTTGAAATGGGCACAAAAATGGATATATTCTAGTCAGTTGGCTAGGTAGTTGTCTTCCAAATGTCTTGCTGTAGACTAGTGAGTTTTTCCAGTGCTGCATCAGTTGAAAATTTTCAACTTATATTCCATCAAATCCTGCAGTTTTGTTTTTCACCAGTGCCTTTGATGCAGCTTGAATGTCTTCCGTCAACAGCATCAATTATTGGACATAGACTACCTCCTGAAATGGATGAACATCTATTAATTCATTTTGTTACAATTACTCTGTATTGTTTTCATATCCTTTTGATGTTTCCTGCCTCTGTCAATATTTTGCTTATATTGTTGTTAAGTGCCATTGATTCAGCTTCAAATTATAGCAACCCTGCATAGGGTTTCCAAGAAGTGACTGTGGGTTTGAACTGCCGACCTTATGGTTAACATTCCAGTGCCTATCAGTAGAGCATTCTGCTTGCCCAAAGAATCTTTCAATATTGCAAGCTTGAATATTGTCTTTAGGTCTTGCAGTTTAAAAAATGCTGAAGAAGCCCTTTTTGCTTTCTAACTCCAGATGTTTGCACATTTCATTATAATACTTTGTCTTCTCAAACTATATTTTTAGACGTTCTGTTTATCTCTTTTTCTCCATCATTTCTTCTATTTGCTTTAGCTATTTTACATTCAAGAGCACATTTCAGAATCTCTTCTGACATCCATTTTAGTCTTTTCTCTTTTACTGTCTTTTTAATGACCTTTTTTTTTTCCTTCATGAATGATGTTTTTGATTTCATGCCACAATTCCTATGGTCAATCGTGTATGTCATTGCATCAAATCTGTTAATTGCTATGGTCTCTAAAATTAGCTGTTATTTACTCCACATCGTAGTTTGGCTCTCATGGACTTGTTTTAATTTTCTTCAGCTTCAGCATGAAATTTCATATGAGCAAATAATGGTCTTTTCCCCAATATGCTCCTGGACTTGTTTAGGATGATGTTAACAGAGCTTTTTCAATGTCTTCTCCCACAGATCTGGTCAATTCAATTTCTGTGTATCCCATGTAGCTAAGTCCACATGTTTAGTTGCTGGGTATTTTGTTGAAAAAGGTATTTAGAATTTTGCAAGACTAAATAATGACTTCAGTGTCAACTCTATTGATGGTAGTGGTTGCATGCCATTAAGTGAGTTCTGACTCATAATGACCCTGTACAGGGATTCTAAGAGTATAAATCTTTATGGGACCAGAAAGTCCCATCTGTCTTGTGGAGAGGCTGATAGATTCGAACTTCTGACCTTGTGGTTAGTAGCATAGCTTGTAACCCACGATGCTACCAGGGCTCCTGTCATTTCTATTTCCAAGGCCATATTTTCCAACTACCAATTATTCCTACTTTGCTTTCCAACTTTAACATTCTAATTTCTACAATGTCTTCATCATTGGCTTTTTAGTTAGTGGGTAAATTTGAATGATAGTGGTATTAGGAAAGACATACCAATTCTGAATGCTTAATCACTGAACTTAAGGATAACAGTGGAGCAATGGCAGCTGTACTGCCAGAACATGAGCCCCGTAGTTTGGAAGGCACTCAAAATACCACTGGGGCGGAGTGGCCTCCTCAGAATAGAGTGGACTGTAATGATGTGAATGGACCAAAACTTCTGGAACAAAATGGAAGAATATGCTTAACATTTCTACAAGGACAGCTGTTGTACTGCAGAAAGCATCAAAAGAAGATGGAAGGAATACACAGAGCCACGTTCAACCACTATAAGAGGCAGCATATGATCAAGAACCTATGGTACTGAAGGAAGAAGTTCAATGCACTGAAGACACTGGTGATACACAAAACTCCAGGAATTCATGGAATGCAAACATATCTTTTGACAAACTGATACAGCATGTTTGCCAAGAAATGTGGAAGACAGATACTTGGCGAAACGACTGGAAGAGAGCCGTACTTGTGTCCATTCCACAGAAAGGTGACTCAAAAGAACGTGCAATCACTGTTACTGAACAATTTCGTTAATATCACATGCAAGCATTATTACACTGGGTGGATCATAAACTATGGATCTATGGATAACACTGTGAAGATTTGGTATTCGATGAGACTTAATCGTGCTCATGAGGAACCTGTCTATAGACCAAGAAACAGTTGTTTGAACAGAACAAGAAGATAACTACATGATTTTAAATCAGGAAAGCTATGTGGCTGGTTGTACCCTTTCCCCATATTTGCTCATTCTGTATGCTGAGCAAATAATCCAAGAAGCTGGATTACATGAAGAAGAATATGACATCAGGATTTGTAGAAGACTCATTAATAACCTGCAATATGCAGATGACACAATGTTGCTTGTTGGAAGTGAAGCGAACTTGAAATACTTATGAAGACCACAAACTATAACCTTCAACCTAGTGTAAAACAAATAACCAAACTCCTCATAAATGAACCCACAAATAGCATGCTGATAAACAGAGAAAAGACCTAAGTTGTCAAAGTTTTCATTTAGCTTGGATCCACAATAACCTCACGGATGCAATAGTCAAATGACACTATATATTACATTATGCAAATCTGCTGCAAAAGACCTCTTTAAAGCATTAAAGGGTTAAAGAGCAAAGATATCACTCTGAGGACTAAGGTGCACCTTACCCAAGTCATGATATTGCCAGTCACCTAAAATGAATGTGCAGGAGCTCTACTAGTATAGTGGTTACAATCGGGATGCTAATCTCAAAGTCAGCAATTTGAAACTACCAGCCATTCTGTGGGAGAAAGATGAGGTTTTCTGCTCCCACAAACATTCACAACCTCAGAAACCCTATACAGTGTCACTATAAGTGGGAGCCATCTCCACAGCACACCACCACCACTAATATGCATGTGAAAGATATACAATGAAAAAGAAAGACTGTATAAGAATTGATTCTTTTGAATTATGGTGTTGGCTAAGAATCCTTCTTGAAGTCCATGGTACTGTCAATAAAAAATCTCTTTTAACAAACACAACCAGAGTGCTCCTTAGAAGTGAGGATTGTGAGTCTCTCATACTTTGGACAGGTTATCAGGAAGAAGTAGTCCCTGCAGTAGGACATTTTGCTTGGTACAGTGGATGATCAATGAAAAAGAAGACCCCCAATGAGATGGGGTGTGTTTTCCTCTGTTGTCCATAGGGTAGCTGTGAGTTGGAACTGACTTGACAGTACCTAATAACAGCAACAACAAGGTGTGTGGTACAAGACCCCCTTGACTGAGCCTGTCAAGTCCTTCAGCAGCAGCACAGACACAATTTAACACTAAACCTCTTTGAATTTCAGAAGTGGGCCATAAACATACACATTGTAAACAGTTTTTTTAAACACTAGAATAAATTACAACTTCACTACCTATTTTAGTAAAGTCCATTTTCACTACTGGAGACACCCTGTGTGATAAGTTAAGGTTTTGTGTCAATTTGACTGGGTCAGGATTCTCAATGGTTTGGCAGTTAAGACTTAGTAATCTTTTATGATACGATCAGCTTTTAACAGGAATGAAGTTTCCTAAGAGGGTGGCTTGCTTCCAATATTTGGACACTCAGACAAAGCTTGCTTTCTTCTGCAGCTGGCTGATCATCCGATATCTGGTTCTTTGGACTTCAGCCTGTGGCCTGCTCTATTGCCAATCCTGGGAGGAGTTGTAGCAGCCTGCTATCGTACTTGCCTGACTAACTGCCTGCCTGCCATATGATCTGTTGATCTTCAGCTGACCATGCACTTTGGACTTGCCTACCCCTACAACTGTATGAACCATTTCCTTCGTTTAAACATCATGGGTTTTGCTTCTTTAGAGAACCCAGCATAAGATACCATGTATTACAGAGGAGACGTATGCTCCATAGGGATTTACTTGGCTGTAATCCTTACAGAAACAAATATCTACACCTTTCTTCTGTGGTGTTCCTAAGTGGGTTGGAACCATCAAACTATAGGTCTAAGGGAGTACAACCATTTACACTACCCAGGAACTTTATAATTTCAGTACTGTATATTAACACACAAATAAACAGTTGCTGTTAAGTGCTATCGAGTTGGTTCTGTCTCATTGTGACCCTGTATAGGGTTTCTAAGGAGCAGCTGGTGTGTTTGAACTACTGAATGGAGTAAAATCAAGACACTTTCTCATTCCTAAAAAGTTCTATTAACATGTATTTTCAAATCTTCTTAAAGCAATACAGTCTTGGATACTGACGTTAGAGCATATTGATTTAGAGCCTATCTTCAGCTTCTTTACACAGTTGGCTCTTTTCTATCATTGAAGTCTCAGTTCAAATTTTTCTGAGTGGACCACTTTGACACCCAAACTAAAGTAACCCCTCAATCACCCCACATCACATTAACTTGTTCATCACATGCATCCAGGTCCCTGGGTGCCAAAATGGTTTGCAGTCTGTTGGTAACTGAAAGGTTTGAACCTACCCAGAAGCACTGTGGAAGAAAAGGTCTTGAGATCTCCTTCCATAGATATTACAACCAAGAAAATGCTATGGAGCAGTTCTAGTCTTTAACACATGGGATCGCTACAGTCAGAACTGACTCTGTGGTATACGACAACAAAAGCAACAAGTACGTTTATACACATTATTGACA
>NW_006408659.1:1633916-1640191 GCF_000296735.1 Chrysochloris asiatica | reverse complement strand
TACAGCCTCAGAAAACCTGTACAGGGTAGCTAGGAGTTGGAACCAACTCCATGGCACACCACCAAAACAATTTACAGGCACAGAGATGTCACCTAATATTTGTTCAAAAAGCACATTTAATTTTATGCTTTTGTTGTACTGCATTAAAATTTGGTAAAACATAAAAGGGCAAAACTGTAACACAGTTTATTCCCCTACCTTTTTATGATGGCTGTGGAGAAATTAAAGACTCCGGAGAAGTGTGACTATTTCAATTCTGTAACTTTGGATTGGAATTCTTCAGTTTTCTTCATTTTCCTCAGTGTTCATTTTGGCGAAGTGTAGACACATTTCACTGCAGTATTTTCTGTAACAAAATGGTATCAAAATGACTCAGAACCCCACCAATCTTAACACTCGGTTTAACAATAAAATACATAAACTCATTTACTTCACATTCTCTTACATGCTGTACATTATTTTGTTATTGGTTCGATAATTTTCTCAGGCATGATTATGTAGCTACTGCTTGATATATTATTACCTGGAAACTCCCAAGCAGTACTGGTCCTCTTAACCCCTCGCTGCATCTGTGACACACCATTTCTTGTACATATGAAATCGTCCCAAAGCGTGGCCATTTCCCTAGAAGACTGAGACCCATGTGGAGATAAGAACTGTGCCTATGTTTCTTTCATCTCTGGGATCTAGCCCACTGTCTGCTGATTACAGATGTTTAATACGTACACTGTTATTTTTACTAACTGCCATTGAGTAGGTTTCAACTCATAGCAACCCTGTATAGGGTTTTCATGGAACTGCTGGTGAGTTTGAACTGCTGACCTTGGGGTTGAAACAGACCTTGCGGTCGAATGCTTATTCTACAGCACCACACCAGGAGAGTTCTTGAATGATACTGATGGTGAACATACTCTATTGTTAAATTTAAATGTTAGAGATTGGAGTCTCCCCAGAGGTTCCTCAGAAGAAAGAGGTCTGCTCATCTTCTGAGATATTAGCCAATATACAGTTCTGTTCTGGCAAACATGAGACCACCATGACCTAGAATCAAATTGACAGCAACTGACTTTTAAATTTCTAGTAAAAATACTGGTTGAATTAAAGTTATATGTGGCTCTCACACGGTCTTTGCTTATAGTACTGCCATTTACATGAGTGCACACAGTAAATACATTCATAAGCTCAAAGGGACTAAAAACAGATTTTGTGTCTTCATGAAAGGTCCAAAGACTGAAAGAAATTATTTTCTCCTATTAAACCATCCAAGAATGATGGTTTGGGGATGCTACCAGCCCTGCAATTTTATGTTTGTTGTATTACTTTTTCATCCACTTCCTCTTATACCCATTGGTGCAAATTTGAGTGAGTAATAGGCTTGATTTGTGGCCTGTGTCATTACACTAGGAAAACAAGACTATCTGTCTCTGAAAAAAACGACAGGCTTATGACCTTGGCCTCGTTAACATGAATTCTGGCCAAGCAGACTCAAATCGGTTATAACATCAGAAAAGATGCTATATCCCATTTGGCTAAAGTATCGCAACAATTTTGAGGCACTGAGGTAAGAGAAAAATAACTCAATTAAATGTAAACAACCGGACATAAAATTTGCTTAAAACCTGTTCTTTACAATGTTCACCTATTTTTCTTTCCTTTCCAAAAGAATATAGATAATCCTTCTTGAAACTACAAAAGGACTTCAAAAGTTCATGGAAAAATGGAATAAAAAGGTGATAAAATTTTTCCACAAACATTTTGAAACCCCCTTGTATCTTTACCACTGAGTCATTTTTTAATAGGTTTTTTTTTTGTGTGTGTGTGTGTGTGTATACTTTATGTTGTTGTCAAGTGCCATTGAATTGGTACCAATTCATAGCGGTCCTATGCACAATAGACTGAAACACTGCCTGGTCCCACACCAACCTCACCATCATTGCTGTGCCTGAACCCATTGTTGCTGGCACTGTGCTAATCCATTTTACCAAACATGATAACCTTCTCCAGGGACTGCTCCCTCCTGATAATATGTCCACAGTATGAGAAACAAAGTCTGGCCATCCTGGCTTCCAAGGAGCATTCTGACTACTTCTTCCAATATAGTTTGGTTTGTTCTTTTGTCAGTCCATGGTACTCTTAATAGTCTCCTCCATCACCTTAACTCAAATGCTCAAATGTATCAATTCTTCTAGGGTCTTCCTTATTCACTGTCCAACTTTTATATGCATAGGAGGTTACTGAAAACACCATGTCTTGGGTCAGGTACAACTTCGTTTTCAATCTGACATCTTTGCTTTTCGACACTTTGAAGAGGTCTTATGCAATATATTTGCCAAATGCAATATGTCATCTGATAATCTTGACTGCTGCCTCCATGAGTACCAATGGCTGATCTTAGAAAAATGAAGTCTTTGACAACTGCAATCTTTTCTCCACTTATCCTGATGTTGTTTATTGGTCTACTGATGAGGATTTCAGCTTTCTTTACATTGAGATGCAACTCATACCAAAGGCTGAAATCTTTGATCTTCTTTAGTAAATATCTTTAAGTCATCTTCGCTTTCAGCAAGCAAGGTTATGTCATCTGCATACCACAGGGTGTTATTGAGTCATCCTCTAATCCTGATGCCACGTTTTTCTTCATATAATCCAGCTTCTTGGATTATTTGCTCAGCATACAGATTGAGTAAGTATGGTAAAACAATACAATCCTGGTGCACACCTTTCCTAATATTAAACCATTCTGTGTTTCCTTGTTCTGTCTGCACAACTACCTCTTGGTCTATGTACAGGTTCCTCATGAGCACAATCAAGTGTTTCAGAATACTCATTCTTCACAATGTTGTCCATACCTTGTCATGATCCACACAATAAAGCACAGGTAAACATCTTTCTGTTATTATCTGTTTTCAGCCAAGATCTACCTGCCCTTTTTAGGGTGCAAAATTCTATACTTTCAGCTAGATGTCTGAAATGTTCATATAATACTCTGAGCAACTCTACCTCACTTCAAGTGATGGGATCCGCTCCTCAGCTAATAGGTGAAATCTAGACATTTAAAAGGATTATATTACTAGTTTTGATAAAAACCCAGCAGGAAAACAAGCGGGATGAGATAGTTTAGTAGGAACCTCTGAGGATTTGAAAACAGCATCACATTTATTCCCTGCTACTCATCAGCACACCCTATGAGAGTCATTTCTATGTAAAATATTTATAGAGAAAGCTCAACATCTTTTCCACTTTCCCCACTCTTGGAATATGGTGTGTTCTGCTTCTAGGACAGAAACCATGTATCCAGAAACACTAATTAATTGAATAAATAACTCAGAGAGTAGTACCCTAATCCATTCAGACAGATTTTTTTTTCATTTAAAGCAAGGTATCTGTGACATAGGGGTAGGTATTTTTGCAGTAATTATTTCCTATGGACTACTAACCACAAGGTTTACAATTCCAACTCACCAGTGCTCCTCAGAAACCCTATATAGAGTCTCTGAGTGGACTTTGAGTCCGTTTCAACACATAAAGTCCACTAACAACAATACTGAGATTAGGTGTAAACAAACATATCATCTTTCCCTACCAGGAAAATATCCTGTTTGAATGTCTGGCCTACATCAATAATGCATTTTCCCTGAGATGATGGGAAGATTGAGCTTTTCAGGTCTGTGAACCATAAGTAATAATTTAATGCTAATTCCCTTTGCCTGGGGCAGCAGTGTATTATATACTGATTTTTGTTTTATCAGTAACTATTTTTTTATGCTGAAAACCAAGTGAACTATAAGGTATGGCTATATTGGTTTTCTATTGCAAGAGAATAGCCTTCATTTATATTTCTAGGTGTCTCGGGTTCTAGTCCCATAAACTCATACTTGCTTTCTGAATTTAACTGACTAAACTGTTCTGTGTCTAGGTTTCTTCATTGAAAATGCTAGTTAAAGACAGCAAGGACTCACACAATAGCATGTACTTACACAATTTTAGAGAGATGAAATGAGTTAATGTATGGGTAACAACTTTAGATATCCTAAAGTATTAAGCAACAACAGGTTTAAAGCAGTTATTAAATTTCCTTGGTGTTTGAATTATACAGAAATTAATGAAAAATTGATCAGACACAGAAAACAGTAAACGATAAAGTCCTCAAACTAGATATAAATAATGTTTCTAGAGTGTTATGAGTTCTGACTCCACTTCAAGGGAGCTGCATAAATGACAAGATGTAAGGGTGGTGGGCAGAAGTGGGAAGACAATGGAGATGGAGAAGGGAGGAGAGAGAGAGAGAGACCATCCTGGAGGTCAATTTGAAAACCACTGCCACACTCTAATTGGGTATATTTACTGCAGCCTTGTGAGGTCTTTAGATAGAACTTAAGAGTTCCATGAATTTGTATAGGAAAAAGATGCCATTGAAAAAATAAGGTAGGGAAAGTAGCTAGTGAGAAGACATGTATAGCTTTAAAGGTCATGGTAAAGGTGTTAGATTTTATGTCTGATGGGGAAGCCATTGGAGAGATTTGAGCACAAGATGTTGTGGTCTCACTGACATTTAAATTGTACCTAGGTGTGGTGAGGAGAATGCAGGAGGGCAAGATGCCAAGTAGGGCTATTAGTTAAGACACTATTTAGGTAGCACAGGTAAAGAAGAGGGTAGCTTGTGGTAGAAATGGAGACAGTGATAAGTGGTCAGATTTACAATACATTTTGAAAGTGCAAATGACATTGAAAATTATCTGTGGGGTTGGAAATAAGGTGTTTTGGTCTAAGCAGCAGAGTGAATAATAGTGTCACTTATTAAGAAGGGAAACCGAAAATAGCAGACTTTATTAGGAAAATCAAGGGCTCAGATTCAGACACTATGAACGAATGCTTGTACAAGACAAACAATAAAACAAATCTGATCCCAGTTTGTCATCAATCAATATAGCCATGATTTTTGCTGTGTAATTTTGTAGGTCTCTCCCTCTCTGACTCTGGATTTGTCTAAATGTCTTGATTTGGACAATGGACAATAGTAAACCTGACGTAAGTAGAACTTTAAAAAGTGTTGGTGCAGTTCTGATTGTTCTTACTTTCCTCTGCCATCATTATGAAAATGAGTGTGGACTAGCTGATACAGAATGAGAGATACAGGGAGAGAACTGGAAGGCCCTAGTCACCTAGCCAAAGCCATCCTAGATTAGCTAATGATGGTTACTCTACCAATGTGTGTAAGCCTATCCTAGTTTGCACAGGAACATGCCAGATGTTCAGTTGAGTGAAGATGCATGATCATACTCAGCATAGACCATCTGAACCCTGCAGAGGCAAGAGCTAAATAAACGTGTATATATTAATATGTGGCTGGTTATTACCCAAGCATTTTCAGGGAAACAGAAAACTGATACAGGATATTCGTTCTTCTCCCAAATATGAGTAATGAAATAACATCCCATGCCAGTCTACAGCTCTACAAGCTACAGGTGACAGAACAAGCTCTTCCATTCAAGGCTGCTTGGTGATTACAAAAGAGAATGTAGGATGAAAAGCTGATGGTTCAAACCCATTCAAAAGAATCTCAGAAAAGGGGTCTGGAAATCTGCTCCCAAAAGGTCACAACTTTGAAAAACCAACAAATCTGCACAGAAGGGGTTGCCGTGAGTCAGAATCAATTCGATAGCAATGAAATAGAAATTAGTGGCAGAAATTAATTGTAAGTAAGTGAAGGAAGGATCATAAAATTCTGGGGCTCAGGTGGCACTGGAATGATATGTAACCTGTGTCTCTGTTGATCATGAGATCACCATTGCAGGCTGAACCCTAAGGTCTTAGTTTATGAGAGGGAGAAGAGAGGCATCTTGTCTAAACCATTCTAACTGTAAGTCTGTCTTACTTGGCAACACATAGAAGTCCTAAGTTACACAGAAGAACTATCCATCTTTCCATAATCTCCTCTGTGTCACCCATTTATGTCACCTGCCGTGCTCTTGTAAACACTTGAATTTATGAATTCCGATCTGCAGCCACATTTTCTGAAAAGGACATGAAGGATGGTCTTTCCATCAAATTTTGTATTATAAAGTTCATTTAAACTTAGTGGATTTCTAAAAGGAATCATGTCAGCCACACCACAGCATACCAGGCAAAGCAGATCCAGGGCAGAGTTCAAAAACTCAGAACCACATAGCTAGGAATATTTTAAAAGTTTGAAGGCTTATAGCTAGTGGAAATGAAGTAAGACATTCCATACTTTTGAATAAGCCAGGCTTGGCGACCTGGAGCCAACATCTTGT
>NW_006408659.1:1622415-1627215 GCF_000296735.1 Chrysochloris asiatica | reverse complement strand
CTCTACAAGAAAAAGACAAATAACCCAATTAAAAAATGGGCACAGGAAGTGAACAGACACTTCACCAAGGAGGAAATCTGGGCAGCCAACAAACATATGAAGAAATGTTCACGAACACTAGCCATTACAGAGAAGTAAATCAAAACAACAATGAGATATCATCTCACACCAGCAATAACAACAAAGATCAAAAAAGTAGAGAACAATAAATGCTGGCAGGGATGTGGAGAGACTGGGATGCTCCTGCATTGCTGGTGGGACTGCAAAATTGTCCAACCTCTCTGGAAAGCATATGGCGTTTCCTCAGAAGGTTGAAAATAGAAATACCTTATGATCAAGCAATTCCTCTACTTCGTATTTACTCATAAGAAATATGAGCCATAATGCAAGTAGATATATGCACACCAATGTTCATAGCAGCACTATTTACAATAGTAAAAAGGTGGAGACAGCCAGAGTGCCCATCAACTGAAGAATGGAAAAACACACTGTAGTATATACACACAATGGAATATTATGCTACCTTGAAGAATAACAAGGAAGCTGCAAGCCACCGCATAGCATGGATGAACCTTGAGGACATTATGTTGAGTGAAATTAGTCAAAAAAGGAGAAATACTGCATAGGACCACTACTGTAAAAGACTAAGAAAAAGAACCTATACTAAAGTGGGGGTGGACAACTTGGACATTGGCTACCCAAAAGGGGGGCGGGGGGCTACAAAGGCAAGAAGTTACTGGCTTACAAGCTTTCAAGAGGGAGCCTAGATCCAGAGGGCCTGGAGGAAGGTAGAATCTCCAGTGAGTAGTATCCAATCTGTCTAGGCGGGGCTGATGCAATGAAATGCAGATGGGTCTGATGTGATACAATAGTGAATAATTGTTATCAGGACTGACTATGAAGGTTGGAAATGTAAAGGTAGATGTTTTATAGCAAGGAGGGGAGTGATAAACTTTTCAGTCTAGGAGCGGACTTCCCTAGGATCATCAAGGGAGAAGAGCGGAGAGCGCGACCCTACCCAGAGAAGCAGTGATGCCTGAAATGGAGGCCGAGATGATGATCTGGAAAGATGGAGTGGCTGGGGACTCTAGACCCAGAGACAGAGAGGGGCTGTGTGCAGACTTGCAGGGTATATCCTTTGGTTGGTTGATGCATAGAGGGGATTGTAACCATGGCAATGAGACAATATACAATAGAATGAATGTAAAACCAATGCTCTCCCATGTAAACTATCACATAATTCACAATAAAACATTTAAGATAAAAATAAAAAATAAAGTGGGGGTGGAATCTGTGGTGGTAGCTGGGATGTGGGGGATGGGGTGAGGGGAGGGAGGGAAAGGTGGAGCACAGCGCAGGGAATAGACACAGGATAGTTTGGATGCTGGTGAGGGGGAGGGAAATAGAAGAACAAAGCGGATGCAAGAACAATTAGGCAGGTTTGCATGGGCTAAGTGGGACAGAGGTAAAGAATGATGTATGTACAACCTTGGAACAACAGGGCTCTGGGATAAAGGGATTGAGACCTGGTTTGAATGGAGAAAATGGGGGAGATAATGTTAAGATACTTGGCTGTCTTTTAAATCTTGGTTTCCCTTCCATACCATTATAAAATAGAAATAGCCAGAAATATCACTATAGAAAGCTTGTAAGTCTGTTTTCTGCCTATAATTGGCTACAAGGTGCCCAGTGAAGGAGGCTTCCTGCAGAGCCTCTGCATTACATAATACCATAGGTGGAATCCTCAACAGCATCCAGAATCTTCAGAGGTGGGAAAGTTCCACTTAAAAGGATGGGCAGACCATCTGGGAGTGCCTAGAAGAACAGAAGATACCTCTTGAAAGACCGACAGGAAAAATACAAAACAGTATAGGCAGACCAACTGATTACTATAAGAACAATCAAGTTGTGCAGGCCCCCTTAGAGCAAACCCTCTTCCAAGACTAAGACTCAATGGGAATACAGCTCTGATTGGTGACCACGTTCATCACAGATAAGGGGAAGTGAGGGAAAAACAGCAGTGAAGCTGGGAGCTAAGCCCTACAATGTTCAATAGACTTCCTGTGAACCCTGGTGGAGTCCTGGTTGGCCAGCAGTGTAGCCAAACCTGGGGACTCTTGGGTCCAGAGTAAGTGACATAGCCACAGATGACTAGAGTGGAGAGTGAAGCGTCCAGCTGATAAGAGAGGACATATGCACAAGAACACCCACACTTGCAGATCATACCCACTTGGCCTGGCTTCAATGACTGGATGATCAGAGCTCAACTAGAAGAAGAAAGAAGAGGATAAAAAGAGTAATCTGATACAATTTGATGAACTTGCCCTACACCTATGTATGTAGTAGCTCAAAAGTGAGAACAAATCTTTACAGCAAGGATCACTTCCACCCCATCCATACACAGAGTAGACAGGAATGGGCCACTTGGACGTTGGCTACCCAAAGTGGGGCGGCGGGGGTTACAAAGGCAAGAAGTGACTGGCTTACAAGCTTTCAAGAGGGAGCTGAGATCCAGAGGGTGTGGAGGAAAGTTAGAATCTCCACTGAGTAGTATCCAATCTATCTAGGCAGGGCT
Source organism: Chrysochloris asiatica (assembly GCF_000296735.1). NCBI lineage: Eukaryota > Metazoa > Chordata > Mammalia > Afrosoricida > Chrysochloridae > Chrysochloris > Chrysochloris asiatica. Next base: position 1,624,640 of record NW_006408659.1, on the reverse strand, counting down.
AATGAAAGGAAATGCAGATAGGTCTCTTGTGACACAAGTGAATAACTGTTATCAGGACTGCTTGTGAGGGTTGGAAATGTAAAGGTAGACATTTTGTAGCCAAAGGAGGGGAGTGATAACTTTGCAGTATAGGAGCGGAGGTTCCTTGTACCATCAAGGGAGAAGAGGGGAGAGTGGGACCCTACCCAGAGAAACAGTCATGCCAGAGATGAAGGCAGAGACGATGATGTGGAGAGATGGAGCAGCTGGGGACTTTAGACCCAGAGAGGGAGAGGGGCTGTTTGCTGATGACTGGGGGGCAGGCTTGTAGTGTGTATACCCTTTGGTTGGTTGATGATGCATGGAGGGGACTGTAACCATGGCAATGAAATGATACACGATAGGATGAATGTAAACTAATGTTCTCCCATGTAAACTATCACATAATTCACAATAAAACATTAAAAATGAAAAAGGAATCTTGTTAGAGGAAAATCATGTGTTTTGTTAAGTCAGATACTATATGCCAACTACCTGAGGAGGAAATCTATGTTTAAGAATGTTGGTTTTCTTTGTTTGCCATCAAGTTAGTTCCGACTCACAGTGATCCTGTCTAGGGTTTCAGAGACTGTAAATCTTTAAGGGAACAGAAAGCCTCATCTTTTCTCCCATGGAGCTACTGGTAGATTCTAATTACAGATCTTGTGGTGAGAAGCCTGGCTCATAATCCACTATGCTACCATGGCTCCTTGTGTTTTAGGATAGCTGTAGAGATGCCTGTGGGAAACCAAATAAATAATGGAAACATTGTTTTTTAGAGTATTTACAGCTTGTTACTTTGATACCAGCTTCCTCATATTGTCAATTGCTGCTGGAAGTGGGATGAAATCCCCTTAGATACAAATCATTTCCCTTAGTAAAGAGTAGTATATATCTAGATTTAACCATTATTTGGAAATATATGTAAAAATCCAGACTGTTTTTTAAAAATTATATACAGATGCCTATGCATTTTTTTAAAATTAGAAGTTTGAAACAAATGCTAACAACATGCTTCTAAAAAGACCCACTAATGTGCATGTAAAATAATCAGTTACATATATGACAGCAGACATAAAGCATTATCAATAAATCTTGAATATTAAAAATATATAGTAAGTGGCAACCTGTCACTAAAATGTATACAAGAAATTAAAAGTTTCATCAATAAAACTACCATTCCACAACAAAATGATACTAAAATTCATAACTAGTACTTTGAAAACTCCATTAGTGTTTGACTGCTGTGTTTCCCCATGGAGTTTTCTACTTTATAACAATACCTCAGTTAGACAGGGGGCTTCAAAAAGCTCATCAAAAAATGGAATTAATCCTCAGGACGAAGTTCAAAAGGGTTGGGAAAGAAGGAGGAAGGGAAATCAGAATCACAGGGAGGAAGTGGGACAACAGCTGTTGCTTGGAGGGGATTGCAATCATTGAGATGAAACGAAGTGTATGTTTTGATGAATGTAAAACTGATGATAATCTGCTCTGTAAACCTTCACTCAATTCACAATAAAAAGTAAAACAACAACAACAACAAAACAGACAATGGAGCTTTTTCACAAACCTTTTGAAGTCGTTATATAAAAGAAACTCAAGAAAGCCAAAGCCATGGCTTCTACTTAGGTATTTATGCTTCAGGCTGTATTACAAACCTTTTATAAAATATTCAACATATGTGCATGCTTAAGAGTGTTTTAGACCTTGAGGATTTTTTGTGAAAGGTCAAAGTATTTTAACAACAATCTGAAAATGCTATGACACAGCAGAGTGTGTCCTTGCATGGGACACAGATTCTCATGGAATTGAAGTACATGTGTATGCATAAGCACACACATACGGAAGTACACACACAAGTTGAAGGCACCAGCATCCACTGTTAGCCCTAACACTAAATTGTGTGTTTCATTAAACTCTTAATTATTGAATTCTAACTCTTGCCAGCTTCCTTTCTGTGATACCCCCCTAATTTCTTGAGTTGTTGTTGTTAGGTGCCATTGAGTTGGCACTGACTCATAGCAACTTTATGCACAGCAGAATGAAACAATGTCTGATCCTGGGCCAATCTCACTACTGTTGCCACACTTGAGTCCATCGATGCTTGAGATGGTTGATGTTGAACCATTTTAAGAGGTAGCATATGATCAAGAGTCAATGATACTCATGGAGGAAGTCCAAAGTGCACTGAAGGAATTGGTAAAGAA
>NW_006408659.1:1619089-1621205 GCF_000296735.1 Chrysochloris asiatica | reverse complement strand
AAACTTCATCTCTCATACTTTGGACATATTGTCAGGAGGGAACAGTCTCTGGAGAAGGATATCATGTTTGGTAAGATGGAGGGTCAGAGAAAAAAAGGAAGACCCCCAATGAGTTGGATTGGCCAGGGTGAGTAGGGACTAAGAATCGACAAACCAAATAGGACTGGGATTCATATGCCAATGGGTGACAAAAAATACTTCTAGAGAACAAAATAGAAAAGTCAGACTGGGAAATTCTCTGTGATACAATATAAAGCAAAAAGCAACTGAATGAGATCCAGTAAACACTGATATGGCAAAAATCTTGGTTAGAAATTATTTTGCCAAGTCTTGGTTTTGTATGTATGTATGAATTAAGGGATTTATTCACCAATAAGTTTTGTTACAAAGTGTCTCCTTTGAGAAGCAGTCTTAAAACAGTGCTATCCAAGAGAAGTACAGTGTAAGTTACAAATATGTGTCACATATGTACTTTCAAATATTCTAATAGCTTTGTAAAAATGAAGTGTGGGCTACATCTGACTTCATCTGAATTCACAAGGAGGTAGGAAAATCAAACTCAACACCACCCTAAAGCTGATTTTTCTGAGGTAATGGTCAGACACATTTCCAACCTTCTTTACTAATGCTAACATAATCACTCCTTCCATAGATCTCATGGCACTCTCAACCTCTCTACTGGGATTGATAATTTGTCACAACAGCCACACAGGCCATATTTACAGGCCATAACTACAATTATTGGGACTATGGAGTTTATTAGGGAAGAAACAAATAGCCCCGGTGATGCTATCAGGTAAGCACTGGAGTACTAAGGGTGGCAGTTCAAACCCACCAACTGCTCTGTGGGTTTTCTGCTTCCATAAATATTACATCCTTGAAACCCCTGTACAGGGCTGCTGTGAGCCAAAATTGATTTGATGTCAGTGAGCTTTAATGGGTTACAATTCAGGATCAAGAATATCTCAGAAACATTGCTTTGGTCCAGGCAGCCTCTTCTCAAATGTGCTCCCAGTCATGCCCAGCTCCTCAGTCTCACTCTTTGCTTAGGCAAGTATTCCAAAGCTCTTCACCTCTCAGTCTTTTGCTATATAGCTTGGGCAAGTGTAGCTTTGCCAATTATGCACCCACTCCACCATCATTCAGATATAGCTTGGGTCAACAAAACTAACCCTATATCCACCCCCTCCAAATGAAAATTTAGGCACCTTGGTTGACAGAAATATAGAGAAAACTGCAGATCAAGGAAAACACAGACAAAACCTTAGAAGAATTCAAGAAAACACTACAAGAGCAACCTGACGAAGAAAATGAAAAATTAAACTTATACAAAATAGTAAATAGAAATGCAGAAAATCCATACTAAGATTTCAGAAATAGATAATACATTGAATGGGCAAAGAATAAGATTGAATCAATGGAAGGCTGAATCAGTGACCTTGAAGACATATCTCTCAACAGTAACCTGCTAGAAGAACAATTAAAAAGGAAAAAAAAAAAAAAAAAAAGAAAATCCAAGGATAGCCAAAAAATTATGTGGCACACCATCAAGAGTAGTAAGTTAGATGTGATCAGAATTCCAGAACAAGAAGGGCCCTAAAACGACAACAACAACAAAACCAAAATATGGAAAAATTATTGAAGAGTTGTTGAAAGAAAACTTTCCTACTATCAGGATAGACATGCAGACATGCATTCTAGAAGCTAGATGAACCCCAAATAGAAAAGACCACATAAAAAACTCACTAAGACATTATGATCAGATTTTCCAAACACAAAGACAAGGAAAGAATGCTGTGAGGAGACTGGCAAAAATGAAAAGCTATCTACAAAGAGAACCAGTAAGACAAAGCTCTGATTTCACTATAGAAATCATAGAGATAAGAAGTTAATAGAATAATATATATACCAACAGAATTTTCACTTAAATAGTATGGTGAAATTTGGACATTTTCAGATAAACAGAAACCGGAAGAATTTGTAAAAACTAGATCAACTTTACAAAATATACTAAGGGGGTGTTCTTTGGATAGAGAACCAATAACAGCTTATAATAATTGGGGATATTAACATACATGATAATACCACCTAGAAATCAAACATAGAAGTTGTTGTT
>NW_006408659.1:1614703-1618634 GCF_000296735.1 Chrysochloris asiatica | reverse complement strand
AAATAAGTAAATTGTAAGCTAAATTAAACCAAAGATCATCAATAAAATCAAAGATTTAGTAAGCTCTAAAACAACAGCAAGGAAGAAAATTACAAGAAAGCCTATACACAAAATGAACTCAGCATAGAAATTTATGTGGAATAACAACAAAATAACCAGTGGCACAACAAAAAACACACAACAAATTAACAGCAATCAATTCATATTGTTGCTGTTAAGTGTTGTCAAGTTGGTCCCAACCCATAGCGACTCTATATAGGGTTTCTGAGGAGCAGTTAGTGAGTTTGAACTGGCAACGTCTGTGTTAACAGTCCAGTGCTTTTCCTACAGTGCCACACCTGGTCAATAATTGCACTGAATGTAAATGTATTAAATTCACTAGTCAAGAGACACAGAGTAGCAGAATGGATAAGAAAACAGAACCCATCACGAGACACAAAGACAAAAATAAACTAACAATCAAAGGGTGGAAAAAAATTTATCATGCTAACAGCAATAAAAAACAAGCACCCAATGAAAGAGCCCCAAAATATATAAATCAAACTCTAACAGAACTGAAGACAAAAATATACAACTTAACAATAGTAGTATAAAAGTTTAATATACCACATTCTTTTAAGGATGGAACAATTAGACAGAAACCCAACAAAGTCACAGAAGAATAAGACAACACAATCAACCAACTGGACCTCACAGACATTATTTTTCAGCACACTTGGAACATTACCTAGGATAGACCATATGCTAGGCCACAAACCAATCCTCAATAAATTAAAAATACCAACATACTAAAAAGCATTTTCTAAAATCACAATGCTACAAAATTAGAAATCAACAGTAGTAAAAACAAAGAGAAAAAAAAATCAAATACATGAAATTGAGTTGTTCTTGTTGTTGTGAAGTTCCATCAAGCTGATTCTGACCAATAATGACCCTGTATAGGGTTTCTGAGGGCTAGCTGGTGAGCTTGAACTACCAACATTGTGGTTCAGAGCAACTTTGCAGTCCAGTGCATTAACACCCATAGTGCCACGCCAGGACTCCATTTTTGTGGGTTAATGTGGTGGGTTACAACGTTAGTTTGAACCACAAAGTTGGTGGTTCAAGCTCACCAGTCACTCCTCGGAAACCCTATGCAGGGTCACTATGGGTCGGAACTGACTCAACGGCACTTCACAACAACAACAAATGAAATTTAAAAATGCCCTGAATCTAAAGAGAATGAAAATACAACATACTCAAACCTTTGCGATACAGCAAAAGCAGTGCTTAGAGGGCAATTTGTAGCAATAAACATGCACATCCAAGCAGAAGACAGAACCAAAATTAACACTTTAACCTAACTTCTCCAACAATTAGCAAAATCACAGCAAAATAAGTCTACACTCACCAGAAGAAAAGAAATAATAAAGATTAAAGCAGAAATCAGTAAAACAAAAACCAGAAAAATAGAATCAACAAGAAGCTGGTTCTCTAAAAAGATTAGTACAATTGACAAATCTCTGGAAAGTCTATCAAAAGAAAAGAAGGAAACAATGCAAATAACAGTAATGAGGAATGAAATGATTGATGACATAATAGAACCAACAGAAACAAAAAGGATACTGAAATACTATGAAGAACTACATTTCAACAAATTTGAAAACCTAGAAAAAATGAAGAAAGTTCTAGAAATGTACCACCTATCTAAATTAATCTGGACAGAAGTAGGAAAATAGAACACACCCTAACAAAAGAAGAAATTGATTAGGTCATTAAAACTCTCCCAACAACAACAACAACAAAAACCCCTCAGACCCAAATGGTTTCACTGGTAAATGCTACCAAACATTCAGAGAATAGCTGGCACCAATTTTACTCAAATGATTTCAGAGTATTTAAAAGGATGAAAAGCTCCCAAATTCACTTTAAGAAATGAGCAAAATCCTGATACCAAAACCTGGCAAGGACATCACTAAAAAGAGAATTACAGACCAATATTCTTCATGAACACGAATACAAAAAATCACAACAAAAGCATAATAGAATACATACACACACACACACATACACACAAATATATATATATATATATATATATACACACACATACATACATACATATATATATATTATACATTATGACCAAGTGGAATTCATACCAGGTACGCCATGTTGGTTCATCATTAGAAAAACAATCAATGAAATCCACCACATAAATAAAGCAAAAGAAAAGACAATATGATTGCATCAAATGGCATTTGTCAAAATGAGATACCCATTCATGATAAAAAATTCAACAAAATAAGAATAGAAGGAAAATTCCTCAACATAATTATGTTCAAAACCAATGGCCAACATTACTCTCAATAGAAATAAACTGAAAGCATTCCCACTGTGAATGGAAAGCAGAAAAGGATGCCCTTAATCACCACTTCTATTCAATATTGTGCTAGAAGTCTTAACTGGAGCTAAAAGGCAAGAAAGGGAATTTAAAGGCACCCAAATTGGCAAAGAAGAAATAAAGTTTTATTTGCAGATGATATTATCCAAAACATAGAAAATCCTGAAGAATCCACAAGAAAACAATTGGAGCTAACTAAAAGGTACAATAAAGTGACAGAATACAAGATCAACACACAAACATCTGTTGGATTCATTTGCACTAACACTAATTTGTGGTGTAAATACACTATTTAGTCTAGCTGGGAAGGCGGTACATAAACTAACCTAGAAAATGAGTCAAAAATTACAAACTAGGATAAATGTTATTAAAGAAATAGACATTAACATTGAGACGAATAATATGGCATAGGTATTGCCATGATAACTCATTTGAAAGACTCAGAAGAATTCAGGAAATTTCCCACTTTCCAAAGAACTTATCCTTCTTCTCAATCAGAAGGTTCTGCACTAAGAGCTCAGACACTGGCATTAACAAACATATTTTGAATGACTTATGAAATGAGGGTCATTTCGGTGGGAATGTTTTCTTTTTAACACAAATTGAACTCCTTCCGGAGACCTCAGTGAGAAAAGGGTGAACTGAAGAAGCTTTCATTAGTTTTCCTAATCTAATACTGCCTATGAAACTGAAGCCCCAAAGCTTATGACAGTTTTTTTATATTAGGAAAGATGGAGACCGGAAGAAATTTTTGGATATTTGTAAAGCAGAAGCACTATGTTGAATCGTCTTCTCATTAACTCTTCTGCCTGAACGTATCATCTACCTAGCTGCCAAAATGGAACACTTTAAAGTTATCTCTGTTCTCACCTTCCTTCTATCTGCTCTAATCACAAATGAAGCTCTATGGTCTGCCAACCCCACCTCCAAACTATTACTCAAATCTATTCTGCCCCTTCTCTGCTCCCCAGCCACTTCCAACCTTACCAGAGGACATACCATCTCCCCCTTGAATGGTTACAACAGGCTTCTTACGTTTCCCTGCTCTAGCCTTATGCAACTCCAGTTCATTTTCTATACTGCAACCAGAATGTATTTTCCAATATTCATAGTTGACAGTGATATTGTTGTTGTTGCTAAGTGCCATCAAGCTGGTTCTGACTCATAGTGACCCTGTAGAGGGTTTCCAAGGAGTGACTGGTGAGTTTGAACCACCAACCTTGTGGCTAAAGTTCAGTGCTTATCCTACAGCACCACACTAGGACAACTGTGATATTTACTTTACAAAGCAAAATCCAAAACAACTCTTTCAAAGAATTAAATTTTAATTCTGGCTACAGCTTAAAATCATTTGAGTTTTTTTAAAGAAAAACTTCAGAATTAAGGCTGTTGCTGTTTGTCGAGCCAGGGTGGCCCTCTGCTTTCTATTTGCCTATTGCTGATCACACCTCTTGTGACAGGAAACTTTTATTAAATACTTAAATTATGCTTTGATCTATGAGCCATTCTCTCCCTTCAATGTGCTATATATTGCTTGTTGTTGTTGTT
>NW_006408659.1:1609618-1613957 GCF_000296735.1 Chrysochloris asiatica | reverse complement strand
AAATTAATCTCTATGAAGGAAACCTATTATCTTTATTTACATGTTTTAGGAGGAAGAGGATATTTCATTTGTTGCTTCTATGGTCCAATAATGAGTAACTTAATGAAACCACATATTTGTCATTAAGGCAAAAAAAACCTTGTCTTTTATTGGATTCCAATACAACCCACCACATTTTTTCATTCCAACACACTTTGAACTAACATTTTCCATTATCTGATTAGAAAACTAAGGGAAAGATGTTAAATGGCTTTTCCCAAATCATAGAGATAGTAATAGATAAGGCCAGGGCCCCAAACAAACTAAACTCATTACCATAGAGACGATTCCAACTCACAGGATCCTATAGAACAAAACAGATTTCCAACGTTTCCCAAGGCTGACATCTTTATTAAAAGCAGACTGCCACATCATTTTCACACTGAGCAGCTTGGTGGTTGAACCACCAACCTTTTGGTTAGCATCTGAGAGATTAGTAGTTGCTGTGACACTAGGGCTATAAGACCAAGAGGCTGTTGGTGTCAGATACCATTGAATCAGTTCTGACTTATAGCCACCCTATGTTCAACAGAACAAAACACTGCCTGGTACTGTGCCATCTTCACAAGTGTTTCTCTGTTTGAGTAGCCACTGTGACAGTTCATCTCATTAAAGGGCTTTCTCTTTTTTTGTTGTCCCTCTACTTTACCAAGCATGATGTCCTTATCTGGGGACTGGTCCTTCCTGGTAACATGTCCAAAGTATGTGAAACAAAGGCTTGCCATCCTTCCTGCTAAGGAACATTTTGGCTGTACTTCTTCCTGAACAGATTGGTTGGTTCTTCTGACAGCCCTTGGTATATGTATTTAATATCCTCTGCCAATACCATAATTCAAATGCATCCATTCTTATTTGGTCTTCATTGTCCATCTTTTGCATTCATGTAAAGTGACTGAAAACACCATAGTTTGGGTCAAGCTTTTGTTAATCCTCCAAGTGACATTCTATATTAACACTTTCAAGAGATCAATTTGAAGCAGATTTGCACAAAGCAGTACATAGTTGGATTTCTTGACTGCTGCTTACATGGACATATTGTGGATCCTAGTAAAATGGAATCCTTAAAAATTTTAGTCTTTTCTCTGCTTATCATGCTGTTGTTTAATGGTCTATAGGGTCATGATGTTGTTGTTGTGAGGTGTTGTCAAGTCAGCTCCAACTCATAGCTGTCCTATGTACATGAGAACAAAACACTGCCTGGTCCTGCACCATTTTCACAATTGTTGTTGTGCTTGAGCCCATTGTTGCTGTCACTGTGTCAATCCTTCTTGTTGGGTGACTTCCTCTTTCCCACTCACCTTCCAGTTTACTAAGCTTGACATCCTTCTCCAGAGACTGGTCCTTCCTCACATGTCTGCAGAATGAGAGATGAAGTCTCAATACCCTTGCTTCTTAGGAACATTCTAGTTGTACTTTTTCCAAGACACTTATTTGTTCTTCTGACAGTCCATGGTTCTTTCAATATTCTTCTCCAACACTGTAATTGAAATGCATCAATTCTTCCTCAGTCTTCTGTATTCATTGTCCAACTTTCACTTGCCTATGAGGCTGTTAAACATACCATGACTTTGGTCTGGTGTACCTTATTTCTCAAAGCAACAGCATTGCTCTTTAACACTTTAAAGAGACATTTTACAATAGATGTGCCTAATTCAATGCATCATTTTTTTTCTTTTTTTCTCTATATAAAAATCACAGCTGGCAGTCATTTTCTAATTGTTGACTACACTACATGGCTAGAACTATACAAAGTACCAAATAGTCCATCTAGGTACAATGATTACTATATTTAGCTTTGGTGATACAAAGACCGAAAGAAACTTGCATGCATGTTGGCACAATTCACGCTTGTGAAATATGTTATTAGGCTGCAAATGCTAGATCCTCTAACTCACATATTTTAGAAAAATTAAATTTAAAATCTCCAGAAACTCAGAAAGAGGTAAACTAAATGACATGCCCAAGAGAGAGTGTCATTTAATTTTATCCTGCACATTCTCTTGATTTTTAAACCCTTTCTAAGAGCTAAATGATACCAGTTTTTAATATCAGCCAATACCTCTGCCTCTGCCCAACTTGTTGCCAGGTATCAGATATTAATAACTTTTCTGGGGTTGAAATAATCAAATTTTTTCAAGTATAATTTGAGAGATCCCCAAACTGAGTGATTGAATGGGACGATGTTTTGTTTTCAGAAGAGTTAAGTTGTAAGAAAATTCTCAAGATAAATATACATTTTGTCACCATGATGCTCAAGCTGGAATTAGTGAACATAGAAATAAGAGTAAAAAGGTCTATGATTGACATTTTCCCATGAAAAAGCAGGCCCAAGCTAACCAAATCAGCATGCCTATTTGTGTTTGCCTAGTTTTTGCTCAGTTTAGTATCTCATGCTGACCAGAAACTCTACTTGGCAGTTGTACAAGTTTGTATTTTTAAAGGGAAAAATACTTATTAAGAACTCTGGTACAAAACGATTTTCAAACACAGAATCTATAGGGAAAAGAAATTTAAAATGCTCTTTGGTGGTAAAAAATATTGGAACCACTATGGATTTTATCAGCAAACATCTTAATTAAAAGCTAATGCTTCAGCAGGGATTAGGTGACTGATGACAGAGAACAAGGCCTCAGCACAACTGGGGATCCTGGTCTCGAAATGACGGCTCTAAATACCAAGGACTTTTCTGGAGCTTGGGGGAGCATGCCTAAGACTAACTGGGATGCCCTAGAAAGAACGCAAAGCCCCAAGGTAATGCAAACACTTAACACGCTAAGATGCTAGCCAGAACATTGGAGGTTCAAGTTCACCCAGAGGTGCCTCAGAAGAATGGCCTGGCAATCTACTTCCACAAAAGCAGCAATTGGAAACCCTATGGAGTAGAGTTTTACTCTGAAATAAATAGGCTAGACTTAACCATAACTTGTTTATAGAAACTATATGAAGGGCATTTTGTGGGAGGTCTCTCTTCTATCCTATTTCTATCCCTAATCTGTTAGATAACTATATTTGTTGCTGGTTTTGTTAAGCGCCATCAAATTGGTTCTGACTCACAGCAACCCTGTACAAGATTTCTGAGGAACCACCTTGGAGTTCAAACTGACATCAGGTCTAGTGCTTATCCTATGGCGCTACACCAGGACTCCTAGGTGACTTGTTGAAAGTGCCATCAAGTGGGTTCTGACCCATAGCCACCCTGTTTTGAGTATCCAAGGAGTGGTTAGTAAGCTTGAATGGCTGATCTTGTGGTTCAAACTGACCTTGAGGTTCAGTGCTTTAACCCACAGTGTCACAATATATATAATTATGAATAGTTCCTTTATTCACACTTCTTGTATCATATTCTTTGCCATGTTGCTTTTTAAGTTGCTCTCATAAAGGAAGTCCTCATGTGGCACTGTACAATAAGCAATGGAATGCTAAATACAAGGTCGGTGGTTCAAGCCCACCAACCACTTCTCAGAAACCATATACAGAGTTACTATGAATCAGAACCAACATGGCACTTTAACAGTAACAATGACATATTTCTCCACCCCTGTGATTTGTCTTGGCCAACAGACTGAATGACAGTGTTCCACGCTATAGTACACTCCCAAGCTATGTCTCATGAACCTTGCATGTTTCCTGTGTGGCAGTACACTACCTCCCCACCATTAGAACACATCTGGGCTAGCCTGCTGCAAGATGAGAGACAAATGGAGCAGAACTAACACCATGTTCTGTTGTGCATGAGGCTATCATGGCTCACTCAACAGCTACTCACAGCAATTGCTGAACAACCCTAGTTTACAAGTTTTGTGGACTATACCTTGGAGAAAAGATAGAAGTTATCAAAGACTTCATTTTGCTTGGATCCACATTCAGCACCCGTGGAAGCAGCAGTCAAGAAATCAAATACAGTATTGCACCAGGCAAATCTGCTGCTCTTAAAAATGTTAAAGAGCTAAGATGTCGGTTTGAGGATTAAGGTGTGCCTGACCCAATCCATGGTATTTTTTAATAATCTCATATGCATGTGAAAGTTGGACAGTAAATTAGGAAGACCATAGAAGAAGTAACGCATTTGAGTTATGGTGTTGAAGGAGAAAATCCAAAGTCCCATGGACAGCCAGAAGAACAAACAGCTCTGTTTTGGAAGAGGTACAACTAGAATACTCCCTGGAGGAAAGGATGATGTCACTTGATCTCTCATACTTCAGACGTATTATCAGGAGGGTCCAGTCCCTGGAGAAGGACATTATGCTTGCTTAAGTGGAGAATCAGTGAAAAAGAGTAAGGTCCCCAGCAAGATGGATGG
>NW_006408659.1:1605554-1606358 GCF_000296735.1 Chrysochloris asiatica | reverse complement strand
GAGAGAAAAGAAGAAAGGAAAGTGCAATGGAAGGAAGTGAAGAAGGAAGAGAAGGAGGAGGAAGGAAGTGGCACAGTGACAAAACCAAGTATCTTAAGGAATTGTCTACATTCCTTTGGACCACCAATGAAGACACTGCTTTTTCTTAGCCCGGTCACCCTTACAAAACATTGTAAATAAGGTTTCTGAAGGAATTCGAGTGTGTCTTTCATGGTTAACAGAGTCCTGGTGTGGTGCTGTAGGCTAAACATTGGACTGGTATGGTAACCCCAAGGTTGACTGTTCAAACCACCAGGCACTCTGAGAAAACCTATACAATGTTTCGGTAAGTCAGAACCAACTTGATGACACACAGCAACATTAACAGCAGTTGAGAATAAGACTTTGGGATAAAAGCCTAGAATAATGAGCTCTGTTGATTAAGAAGGATATGACTGTGTGCAAGTCACTTGACCTCCCTTAACCTCAATTTTCACATCTATAAATCAAGGATTAACACATTCCAGGACTACTTCAGAGGGTTATTCTGAGGAGAAAATGTGATAACATTTATAAAATTGTTGTAAAAACCTTAAGTAGTTTGTAAAATGTCAGATTCTATTGTGAAACAGTTGCTAAGATAAAAGACATTTTTAGGGGAGTGATAGATAACTAGTTAAGACTTGGAGGTATCTTAAAGTCCCTTAAAAACCTTTGACAGAGAACTTGACATATACTTGAGGACGTAGTAGCTCAAAACACCAACTGAAAGGGAAGGAGTCATCAAGTATCAATCCTATACCCTATGTATACCGTGTTGATAGG
>NW_006408659.1:1601525-1603590 GCF_000296735.1 Chrysochloris asiatica | reverse complement strand
GGTCTTTCTTTCAAGAAGTATCTTCTGTTCTCTTAGCCACTCCAGGCTGCTCTGCTTGTCCTTTCAAGTGTAAATTTCCCACCTTAGAAGCTTCAGGATGGGGTTCAGGATACCACTTATGGTCTTATGCAATGCAGAGGCTCCACAGGAAGCCTCCTTCACTGGGTACATTGTAACCCCATTTTAGGTATTCTAATCAGTTATAGGCAGAAGATGGACTTACAAGCTTTCTATGGAGATATTTGGCTATTTCTTTCTCTCCCCCTCAAGTGTCTATTTTACAATGGCATCTTAACATTATTTCTCCCTTTTCACCCTTTTAAACCATGCCTCAGTCCCTGTATCGCAGAGTCCTGTTTTTCCAAGGCTGTGTATACATCATTATTTACCTCGGTACCACTTAGCCCATGCAACATGTCCACTTTTTCAAGTAATACTTCTAAGATCACAGTGATCCAGCAGAGAAGAAGTCCTGCCTCTTTTTTTTCCTGAAAGTAATACTTTGAAAAATTTCAGGACAACATTAGAAATAGCTACTCAGGGATCCTATTCTTTTGTCTTTACTTTAAATCCTTCCTAGAAAGAATGAAGGAGAGACATAAAGGGAAGTTGGAGACCAGTAATGGTTGTAATATGGACAAATCTTAAAGCATAGAGTAAGAAATGCTGAATAAAGCCATGTGTTACCTAGCCCTCACCAGCCCAAGGACACTCAGATGTCACACAGAGTTGACCTTCTTAGAAAAGATTCTAACAGGGATTTCCTCCACACACCCCCACATGTTATTGTGAATCTGTTCACAGCTAGGAAGCCAACAGACAGATGGCATTTTGAATATCAGGTGCCAAGCACACAGTGATTCTTGCAGGGCAAGTGAAAGAGGATCATTTTACTTTCATTATGGTGTTCATAACAAAGGTTAAGAGTGAAACTAATGCGGATATACCCATAAATAAAAATAGTAATCCCATTATTCTGCCTGTCACTGTCTCATTTGTCAGATGAAAGTAGGTTTTAATTGCTTTAATCTAGTGCAATGAAAGCATATAAATATCCCATTAATAAATCACACACATTGTCGATCATTTTCTTAGCTTAAGTCCCTGGGGCATCTTCAGTATTAGCAATTATACTAAGTTCTGTTCAAACAGCAGACATTATGTCTAACACTTGCTGTGACATAGTCCTATTTCATTTCTGTTTGCCTTTTATGTAGTCCTTTTGTAGAAAATGTACATACCACACACACACATACATACACACACACAGCCAATTCAGGGCTCAAGAAAACAATTTCTTGGATTTATATATGTACTTGGTCTCCAAATGGTAAAGTTTTGACAGTATCTCATAATAGTTATAAATGAACATTCTCTAAATCTGTCTAAACCAAAATTCTTATGTGGAAGAAAGCAAATTAAAAGAGTTGTTGTTTGCTCCCTCCCTCCTTGGGCACTTCCTAAGGAAGTGTTGTTCTTGACAAGACTAGGCCTCCTTGTAAACAGTGTTAGGATTTCCTAGCAGGAAAATAACATAGGAAGTACTCACCTACATATGCTTTTAGTACTATATTTCTGGTCTGCCTTGATTGCTTCCTATAATTTATGGATTTAGGGAGAGCTACTGGCTGGAGAATGAACACCAATTAAGTTTCCTGAGTGACTAATTAAGCACAGAACTGAGAAGAACTAAATTAAATGACTTCACCTTACCTAAATTGTTTTGAATTTTTAGGCAGTACTTGGAAGTTTTCTGAGGTAAAATGCACTCCACAGCAGATAGAAGGACTTTAGGAAGCTCCGTCAGAAAGCTCAAGACCCCTCATCAGAAAGTTCAAGAGACAGATGTTGGGAAGCTGAAGATGTCTTTATGCTTTGTTTATATCCTTTAGTGATTACTAGTAATACTTGTGTGGTGCTGTGGGTTAATGTGCCAGACTGCAAAGCTGTTTGAACTGCAAGGGTGGTGGTTCAAGTTCACCAGCTGCTCCTCGGAAACCCTATGCAGGGTCGCTATGAGTCAGAACCAACTCAATGGAACCTAACAACAACAACAACAACAACA
>NW_006408659.1:1598656-1601300 GCF_000296735.1 Chrysochloris asiatica | reverse complement strand
AAATTTTTATGCAAGCAGACAGCCTCATCCTTCTCCCACGGAGTGACTAGAAGAATTGAATTGCTGGCCTTGTGGTTATCAACCCAACTTGTAACCCACTATACTACTAGGGTTAACTACTTACAGACTTTGTTATTGTTTTTAAGTGTTGTCGAATCAGTTCCAACTCAAAAACATCCAGAATAGGTGGGTTTGAACCACCAACCTTGCTGTTAGCAGCCCAATGTTAACAAAGCTAACTACAGTTGTTGTTAAGTGCTGTTGAGTCAGTCTGACTCATAGCGACCCTGTACAGGGTTTACTAGGAGCAGCTGTTAGGTTTGAAGTTGCTGACCTGGCCTTTCAAACCAACCTTGCAGTCCAGCACAGGAATTATTTGAGATTTGGGATTATCCATTGTTTTCATGCTTTCCATTTTCAGACATTAATAGAAAGCTTTCAATACTAAGGTATTTCTTATTAAATTACTACAATTTAGTCAAAAAGGGTATATTTTTGTGCTGCATTTATCTTTTTATATGTCTTTTTTGTTGTTCTGAGTGACACTACATCCATAAACAATTTTCACATTCAATGTGTAAAGTACATTTTTCATATCACATGTTTGTTATAAGAAGAGGGACTCTGACACTGTTGATGTAGTTTCTGTGCGAGATGTTAAGTCCCATAACAAGGAAACAATTTTAAAATTGAGCAAACAATGTGTGCTGCTGTAGGACAAGCACTGGACTGTGAACCAAAAGTTTGGCGATTCAAACCCACCAGCCACTCCTTTTAAATCCTAGAAAGGGTCATTATGAGTCAGAACTGATTCAATTGTCCTTAACAACAAAACATATGATCAATTTAGTATCAAAATTTATTTTAGCTCATCTACTAGCATAATTATACAGTCTTCTTGGCTCTTTACAATATAATTTTCTCCCATTAATGCTAGATTCCTATGCCAGTGTGTCCCTAAATGTGTAACTGTACGTGAACCACCTGGGGATTAGTAGGTCTTGGGTTGTTGTTTTTGAGTGCCATTGAGTCAATTCTGACCCATAGAGATCCTGTATAGGGTTTCCAAGGAGCAGCTGGTGAGCTTGAACTGGCCAACCTTGCAGTTCAAATGGCTTTGCAACCTAGTGCATTAACCCACAGAGCCACACCAGGAGGTCTGCAGTGGAACTTGAGAATCTGCATTTTAACAGGCTTCCTAGTTCTATCAAAACTGTTGGCCTACAGACCACATTTTGTGTAATAATAAGGTCTTAAGTGAATGAAGAGCAGAAATTTGAGTTATAGCTCTGCTGAAACCCTCAAAATCTGAAAAGAAAATCAAGAACCAAAGGGTGAAATTTCAGTGTCAACCAAAAATAAAAGGCAACTGTAAATCTATTTTAATGATTTTTCCCTGAATTTTTGTTTCTAGAAAGCAATGATAAAGAAGTGTATCAATCAGAAGAAAGTTTTTTGGTGTTGTTTCTTAATAAGAAAATGACTCAGAGCAGCTCAACATTAATACAAAGTGCTTCCAAACATTATGACCCTTCATAAAGAGAAAAAGGTTTTCCTTTTCTGATAGAGGTCTTCCACAGACCAAGAAGTGTCTGATTTGGTGTCTGCTGGGGAAACTAGCCCAGGCATGCTCATTTTAATTGATTGGTTTCAGTTAGCCACAGATTCCACCTCAACCTCTGCCATTTAAGGAGCTTCTGCATGGAGGGTCGGAGTCCTGGTGTGGCACTGTGGGTTAACGCACCAGACTGCAAAGCTGTTTGAACTGCAAGGTCGGTGGTTCAAGTTCACCAGCTGCTACTCGGAAACCCTATACAGGGTTGCTATGGGTCAGAACTGACTCGATGGCACTTCACAACAACAACAATATGGAGGGCCACCTCCACCATGGCCATGTAGAGCTTATCAATGTGTCTTCTCTACAACACCTAAGTACCTAACCAGGTATGTGTTTAGGAATAGCATAGATGATTCTAGAACTGAAACAACACACAATGGTCCTCAATTTCTAATTCTGTTTTTTATATTCTTTTCTAATTTATATACAAAAGTAAAATTCACAAATCTTAAGTGCATACCTTACGTGAAAACAACCTAGGCCAAGATCTAAGTCCACAGTCTTCAAGAGAACTTCCTGTGTTAATAAAAATGCTTCAAAATAAAAGTGAACTAATTAGATACTGTCCAATATGTAGCCATTAGCCACATGTACTTACTGGGCATTTCAAAGGTGCTAGTATGGTTGAGGAGTCCTGGTGTGGTGCTGTGGGCTAATGCACCAGACTGCAAAGCTGTTTGAATTGCAAGGTCGGTGGTTCAAGCTCACCAGCTGCTCCTTGGAAACTCTATATAGGGTTGCTATGGGTCGGATCGACTCCACAGCACTTCACAACAACAACATGTATGGTTCAAATTAAAATGTTAAGTTAATTTATTTTCATTCTGTTATTGTTAGGCACTGTTGAGTTTGTCCAACTCATTGTGACCTAATGTGCAACAGATGGAAACACCACCCTGTCCTGTGTCATCCGCACAATCATTTCTATGTTAAGCCCACTGTTGCAGTCACTGTGTCAGTCAATCTTGTTGAGAATCTTCCTCTTTTTTGCTAGCCCACTACTGTACTACTGTTGTTGTTGTTGTT
>NW_006408659.1:1586869-1588016 GCF_000296735.1 Chrysochloris asiatica | reverse complement strand
GTGGAAATCATATTCTGCTCAGAACATGGAGAAATGCACCTGAAAACCAGTTAGAGAAAAGAGTAGACTGGACCCTGCAAAGTCCTTCTAGCCACCCCGTCAGTTGTCAAGTTAGCCGGACTCAACTTGGACACAATGGAACTCTCATAAGACATTATTCCTTTCAACGGGATGAAAAACATTTGGGCCTATTTAGCCCAGAGTGTAATACATGTATCTGATTTGTTTTTCCTTTCGGAAGGGCATCCAGAAGCATCTGCAAAGATTACTGAGTGCTGGAACAAGAAATTATCCCAAACCCAGCAGCCAAGGTAGAAGGAGTCTCCACATGGATTCACCACAGCAGGCTGAAGAAAGCCTCGTCTCCATGAGAAGCTGAAACTGATCCAACCAACCCTCTTAAGGTCACATGGAGACACACAACCCATCTTGCTTCAGTCACAAACCGGGAGCTGGCTGATCTACGCATGGCTGAAGCATGAGAATGTCCGCTGTGGGACTCATTTAAATTAGATTTTGGGGTGTTGGAAAGGGAGTATTCAGTGTAATCTATATACACACAACCACCAAGGTGGGCCAAACAGTAACCACACTACTCTTCTATAGTTGCTATAAAAGAGAGGGCACCCTCCTAGGTAACTGAATCTATAACCAATGGAACTGAGGTGGTCCTAACCCTTCTTACACAGCAACAGACCCAGATATTAAAGGCATCGATCAAAATAGATTAGCCCTAAACTACTTACTGGTTGCGGAGGGAGGAGGGTATGTGAGAAAGTTAATTTTGCTAGCTGCTGCATACAAGTATATGACCAGAATCTGGCAGTAGAAGACCTTGTAAAAATGCAGAAAATTGCACATGTTCCTATGCAAACCTGGAGTGGGTGGAACCCACAGAGCCTATGGAAAAAGTAGTTCTTCACTTTTACAGGGTTCAAGACCCTTGTGGGTGGGGTGCTGTTTTATTTGGAATTTACTTAATCAGTCCATGGTTCCTCAGGGCCATGGGAACTGCCATTAAAACTAATCAGTTGAAAGGGGTACCAACAATCCAAATTAATACCAAAATACCATTCCTTAGGCAACATTTAGATGATTCCCTGGGAAAAAGGTCCCAAAGGGGAGAATGAACAGGAGAAAGTAAAAA
>NW_006408659.1:1580672-1585174 GCF_000296735.1 Chrysochloris asiatica | reverse complement strand
TGACATCCTTATCCAGGGAATGGTCCCCCTTAATAACATGTCCAAAGTAAGTGAGTTTTAAGAAAATGAGGTGACATATTTTTAAGAAGAGAGAAGCATAATATGAACTCAGATAATTCTAGTTTTAAAATTATGGTTATGATTTTTTAAGTAGTAAAAGAACTGTGGAACCAAGGATATGAAACTTTGAAATCTTCCTAAACAAACTCATTATTTGGGTGGCAATGAACACCAGAACAATATATTATATATTTGATAAAATAAAACTTCTTTTTACATATGAACTTGTATAGAGATCAAGATTGAACAGAATAAGGTGATACTAAATGGTGTATCAGAAGTGGATGATTAGCAACCTGTGATATGCAGATGACACAATCTTGCTTGCTGAAAATGAAGAGGATTTGAGACACTGATGAAAGTGAAAGACTACAGCTTTCAGTATGGACTATATATCAACATAAAAAAAAACAAAAACAAAAAAAAAACACCAATAGTACTCACAACTCGGCCAATATAGAACATCATGATAAATGGTCAGAAGATTGACTTTGAAAACCTCCAGAATAAACTTTCATTATTTGAATGGTACTGAGTAACATAATAAAGTAAGATGCTCTATATTTGATCAAATATAAATACTCATTACATATGAACCTGTACATAGGATTTTATTTGACCATAATCAACAATCAAAGAAGCAGTAGTCAAGGAATCAAACAACATATTGATTGCATTGAGCAAATCTGCTGCTCTTTTAAGTGTTAAAAAGCGAAGGTGTCACTTTGAGGACTAAGGTGTACCTGACCTGGTATTTTCAACCTCCTCATATGCATGTTAAAGCTGGACAATGAAGAAGGAAGACTAGTGAAGAACAGATGCATTTGAATTCTACTGTTGAAAAAGAGTACTGAATATATCATGGACTGCCAGAAGAACAAGCAAAGCTCTCTTGGCAGACGTACAACGCAAATGCTCCTTAAATGCAAAGATGGAAAGACTTCATCTCTTGTACTTTGGAAATGTCGTGATGCAGGACCAATCCCTAAAGAAGGACATCAAGCTTGGTTAAGGAGAGGGTCAGCAAGAAAGAGGAAGACCCTCTATAAGCTATTGACACAGAAACTATAGTAGGAGGCTAAAGCATATTGATTGTGAGGATGTCACAGGACCGGGAAGTGTTTTGTTCTGTTGTAACCAACCAACTCAAGGGTACCTAACAACAATAATGAAAACAACTCATTACAAGGTTAGCATTTTCTACTGTACTGAATTAGTCATGGTTTTCACATATTTATGATAAAAGTATCCCTGCTTCATTAAAACAGAAAGGAATTTATCGAAAGGAAAATGTAGATCACAACATTTCTGGAAAGCCTGAACATACAGGGAGGAACAAAAGAGGTCACCAGAACTTGGACCATGAATAGGACTGCATCTCAAAACCTGCCCAGTGAGGACCTACAAGCAGTACAGGCCACCAAGCTTCCACTGCCATCACCATCAGCACTGGTAACTACAAGTGTCTGCTGGCCCTCTAGTGCCACCACTTCAATCAACAAAATCCATTAGCGACTGCTCCTCTTCTTTGCCATCATAGTCTGGAGGTGGTGGTGATGTTGGTTCTGACTCATATCAACCCTGCATAGGTTTTCTGAGGCTGTGAATCTTTACTGCAGCAGAAAGCTTCATCTTTCTCTGGTGGAACAGCTGGTAGTTTTTGTTTTTGTTTTTGTTTTTGTTTTTAAGCTTTTTTATTGTGGACTGAGTGAGAGTTTACAGGATAGATCATCAGTTTTACATTCAACTAATCATACACCTTGCTTCATTACAATGCTTATAATCCTCTCCATGTACCATCAGTTAACTGTATTTCTCTATATTCACTTTAGCTTTTTTTAAAAAACAAAACAAAACACTCAGGTATATATAATAATTTACACCTCCAGAGAGCACATTCTGCAAGTCTGCCTCCTGGCCACCACAGCTGGTAGTTTTGAACTGCTGACCTTCAGGTTAGCAGCTCAATTTGTAACCACTATGAAGACCCAAATAAGATGGATTGGCCAGGTGATAGCATCGATGGACTCAAGCCGTGGCAACAGTAGTGAGGTTGGCCCAGAATCGGGCAGTGTATTGTTCTGCTGTGCATAAAGGTCGCTATGGGTCGGTACTGACTCGATGGCACTTAACAACAACAATGCTATCAGAGCTTCTGGAGGCCCAAGTCACATGCTTGCGCCCAGTAGCAAATGAGGCTGAGAAATTGAGTGTCTAGCTTTTTTGACGTCTACAAATTCTTATAGGAAGGTGTTCTCCCAGCTAGAAAAGGGATTGTTTTCTAACTCATCACATGAACATTCTGTTATGTTTCTAAATGATTTAAACTAAGAGATTATCTGGATCATTACTAATTTATAGATACAAACCATTATTAATGGATCAAGGATCTTTAAGTACAGGGGTCCTGTAGCAGCATCCCAACACCAGGAGTCTATTGTTCAAAGATAGTTTAGCATAAACACATTTGTATATTATCCACCCAGGGAGAGACTTTGCAAAATTCAACTTCCTCCACATTTCTTCCACTCTCAATGTATTTCCCAAGGCCATCATCTAATTAACAATTACAAAGCTTCCAACAATACAACTGCCTATGAAGCGGCTGGTTTCTTCATTAGCTCACTTTTCCCCTCATCTCTTCAGATTAACAGCTGATAAAAGGAAATCAGAAACACCTGATACCCATTTTTTCCATGATGGAGAGATTTCATTTCTTTCTGAAGCATGAATAAAATTCAATTTCAGAGCGCTCTCATCTCCAACTGGAAAATGAGATTTGAACACTGAGGCCTTTATCTGGTAAAGTCCCCTTTCTGAAAATGTTTACTAGCTGTGTATCAATTAAGTGCTTGTTAATTCATTTCCTTTGTATGTGTCATTTGCCAAATATATAGCACTGGTTGCAGCCACTTTTAATTTCTTAAACCTTGCCATTTAAATTTCTATAACAATTTACTGTGATTAATATTTCCTATATTCAGCTGTGGCTATTGCCATAAATATAGAGAAAATAAAGATGCATTGTCAAACGAAAACCCACCAAAGTGGGTTTTTTTTTTGTATTTATTTAGTAAAAAGTTTTTGTAGTGACAAACATTTCTTACATTTCTTCTATGCCTATGGTTATACCTGGTGTGGCACTGTGGGTTAATGTGCCAGACTGCAAATCCAGTTGAACTACAAGGTCGGTGGTTCAAGCTCACCAGCTGCTCTTTGGAAACCCTATATAGGGTCCCAACGGATTGGAACTGACTTGATGGCACTTAACAACAACAATACCTATGGTTAAGCAACTACTAGTTGATAGACTGGCATTTGAACCCACTCAGTGGCACCTTTGAAGATGGGTGTAGAAAAAGGGCAAAGACACATTCAAGTCCAAATTCAAAAGGTAGAGAAATAGATTCCTACTTTTGACAGAAGGAGCTGCAAAGGTACAGTTTTGATATAGGGAGAGAAAGAATATTGTGACCACTTATACAATCTGCCACACATTGATTCCTCATGTTTAATTAGTCAGCGATTCTTGTCTGTTCTATCTCTAAAAAATCTTGAAATTTATTTCTCACCATTTCATTGTCATCACCAGAGGTAATACAATCACAATGAAAGAATTCTACCAACTTCTTCAGTATGAAATTGATCAAACATGCAACCAAGATGTATTTATTGCTCATTACTGGTGATTGGAATGCAAAGGTTGGGAGCAAAGAGAAGGATCAGTAGTTGGGAAATATGGCCTTGATGATAGAAATGATACTAGAGATTGCATAATGGAATTTTGCATGATGAATGACTTATTCATTCGAAATACCATTTTTCAACAACATAAAAGATTATAAACATGGATCTCACCAGATGGAATCCACAGAAATCAAACTGACTACATCTGTTGGAAGAGACTGTGGAAAAGCTTCATATCATCAGGAAAATCAAGACCAGGGGCACACTGTGGAGCAAATTAAGACCAGTCCATGAGAGCCAAAATATGACCTTGAACATATTCCACCCAAACCTAGAGATCATCTCAAGAAGAGATTTGATGCAGGAGACACTAATGACCTAAGGCCAGAAGAGTTGTAGGATGACATCAAGAACATCATCCAGGAAGAAAGCAAAATGTTATTATGAAGAAAAGAAAGTAGGAAAAGACCAAAATGGATGTCAGAAGAAAATTTGAAACTTGCTCTTCAGAATCAAAAGGCTAAAACAAATGGAAGAAATGAGAATCTATCAGAGTTGAACAGAAAATTTCAAAGGGCAGCTTGAGAAGACAAACTCAAGTATTATAACAAAGTTTGTGAAGGCCTGGTGTTACAAAACCAAAAGGAGCACAGTCAGCGTTTCTCAAGCTGAAGGAACTGAAGTCTCTGGCTACAATAGTGAAGGATGCTATGGGCAAAATCCATCATCTGCTCCTTGGAAACCCTATAAAGGGT
>NW_006408659.1:1578078-1579702 GCF_000296735.1 Chrysochloris asiatica | reverse complement strand
GACTTAAAACACTTACTGATGAAGATCAAAGACCATAGCCTTCAATATGTATTGCACCTCAAAATAAAGAAAACAAAATTCCTAACCACTGGACCAATAAACAACATGAAAATATTTAAGTTGCTAAAGACTTCATTTTGTTCAGATCAACTACTGCACAAGACCTCTTTAAAATGTTGAAGAGCAAAGATGCCAGTTTGAGAATTAAACTATGCCTGACCCAAGCCATGGTATTTTCAATAGCTCCATATGCATGTGAAAGTTGGACAGTGAATAAGGGAGACTGTAGAAGAATTGATGCATTTAAGTTATGTTGTTGGAGAATATTTGGACTGTCAGAAGAGCTAACAAATCTGTGTTAGCCACAATGCTTCTTAGAAGCTATGATGCTGAGACTTCATCTTTCATACTTTGGCCATAATTACTGACTCAATGACAATTAATAACAACAGTCCCTGGAGAAGGGCAGCATCTTTGGTAAACTGGAAGGACAGTGAGAAAGAGAAACACCCTCAAAGAGATGGATTGGTACAGTGGCAGTAGCAATGGGCTCTACTGTAACAAAGATTGTAAGGATGCTTCAGAACCAGGTAGTGTTGCATCTTGTTGTGCATAGGATCGCTATGAGTTGGAACCAACTATTTGGCACCTAACAACAACAAACCACTCTCTCTCACCTTGTTGAACAGAGCAAATAATCTAACTTGTTTCCTTACTTCCATTTTAATACATCTCTGATTCATTCCACACACAGTAGACCTGGTGTACCTTTAAATATAGACATGAACTCTTCCTTTTTACTATTACATTCAATCTATACTTTCCTCCGTATTTCAAGAGATTCCACAGTCAACTTACTCCTACCTAGCTTGTCTCACCAGCCTCTTTGAATTCCTGTAATGTATCAAGTCTATTTTGACTCAGGTATTCTGTAATTGCTTGACCTCCCCTGGCATTTCACTACTCTAACCTGTCATATGATTGAGTTCCTCTTATATAGCCATACGTCCTCCAAGTGTCCTTCCTTAACTGCCTATGTTAAGTGGGCTCCCCTCATTGCTTTCTGACATATCACTTTGTGTACTTCATTGTACTTTCCATTTTGTTTACTATTAGCATGCTTATTGCTTATCCCTTCCAGTAGAGTATGTGCTTTAAAGTCAATGGAAGTACTTGTTTGTGAACATCACTTCAAATGTTGTTGTTAGGTGCTGGCGAGTCAGTTCTGACACATATTGACCTCATGTACAACAGAAGAAAACTCTACAAAGTCCTACACCCACCATCCTCACAATTTTATGCTTGAGCCTATTAGTGCAGCTACTGTGTTAATGCATCTCATTGAGGGTTTTCTTCTTTTTTGCTTACCAAGCTTGATGTTCTCCAAGGACCAATAAAATGTCTAATTATCCTCACTGGTAAGGAACACTCAAGCTGTACTTCTTCCAAGACAGATTTGTTTGTTCTTTTGGCAGTCGATGGTATATTCAATATTCTTTGCCAACACCATGATTCAGATACATCTATTCTTCAGTCTTCCTTATTCACTGTCTAGTTTTTGCAGACATATGAGGTAATTAAAAATACCAAATCTTGGTTCAGGCTCACCTTAGTCTTTGCAGTG
>NW_006408659.1:1557920-1577427 GCF_000296735.1 Chrysochloris asiatica | reverse complement strand
TGTGTTCCCTTAAAGAGGTCTATTGCATCTCATTTGCCCAATGCAATACATAGCTTGATTCCTTGACTACTGTTTTCATGAGCATTGATTGTGGATCCAACTAATATGAAATCCTTGAAAACACATTTGTTTTATCCTGAAATCCACTGACCTTCTCACCACATGGAGTTCTGCTACTAAACTTATACTTTTCTCTTCTTTCACTTTGTAGTTCTCTTGGTCATAGACTGGCCTCTCACATCCTATGATTTCAATCTTGGAGTTTTGTTCTGCTCTGGACTCCTCCATATCTGGACTGAGATCTGGGTGTTATTGCCACATATGTCCATCTCTGATTGTGGTCTTCTCTTGTTGGTTCTCAGTTCAAAGAACCCTCTTTAGTATGTTTTGAAACACTGGCTCTGCTTTTACAAAATTCCTTAATTTCTGTTTACCCTGAAATGCTTTGTTTTCAATGGATTTGATTGACAGCTTTGCTGGGTATATGATTCTTCTTGGTTGAAAGTTTTGTTTCTTTCTTTCTTTCTTCCAGAGTTTTTGTATATATCTCCTCATTGCCTTCTTGACTACATGATTTCTGCTGAGAAGTCAGAGCTTAATCTTATTGGTTTCCTTTATAAGTAACATTTCTTTTTTCCCTAACTGCTTTTATGATTCTTTTCTTGTCTTTGATTTTGGAGAGTTTGATTATGATATGTCTTGATGATTTTCTTTTGGGGTCTATCCTGCCTGGGGTTCATTCAGCTTTTTGAATGCTTCTCATCTTTCAAGATCTTAGGGAAATTTTCTTCAAGCGGTTCTTCAACTATTTTTTCTTTGGTTCCCTTTGTCTCTTCCTGCTCTGGAATTGCAATCATCTGTAGGTTATTTCTCTTCATGTTGTGCCACATGAATCTTAGGCTTTCTTCAGATTTTTTTCATACTTTTTTTCTGCTTGTTTTTCTATCTTAGCAATATTGAGAGATTTATCTTCCAGCTCACTAATTCTGGCTTTTAGAGTGCCCTCTGACATTTCTGCCCTTGTTCATTTCTGACATTTTAGTATTGATCATCTGGACCTTTTTCATAGGTTTTGTATTATCTCTGATGCTATATCAATTTTGGTTGATTGTTTCTGCAGTGCTTTTCTAACTTCTTTATGTTCCTTGATCTTTCTGTGGAACATTAGGATGTACCTCAATATTATTTTCCTGTTTTTATTTTCAGGTAATTCCAAAGCCTTGTCTCCATCCAAAGAAACTTCTAACTCTTCCTATTGGTCATTTGTTTGAGCAACTTTGTCTTGTTTCTGCACATGATTAGAAATTTTCTGCTACTTGTTAGGCCCTGTGGTGTTGTATATATATATTAATTAAATGGACGTATTTTGGTCTAATCTTAGTTGCTTCCTGGTAGGTATGATCAGGAGATGGGCTTCTGTGTTCACTGCTTGTACAGCTCAATTCAGAATGTTTTTAGCAGGTGTTGGCTTTAGATGCTGCTCTGATATATAGCAGCTGGTATTGGCTCTTGCCCATTTGGTGGGGTTTAATAGGGTGCAATTTTAGTTTGACTATATGGTCACAGTGCTGTCTCCTCTGTTTCTGCAAATCACTGGCAGGTTTCTGCAATGGGAGTGCTCTCTTGTCCCTCTATCTGCTCATTCCTATTAAAAAAGGTTGCAGTAAGACACCTTGGCTGCCCCAAATTAGAAATCACCTCCTTTCTTGCTTCTGTTCCAAATATTTCTCCTGGTAAGCATTCAATCCACTTATTAATCCCTTTATCTGAAGTTCAGAGTTCTGTGATCATCCTCTGAATCTCTTTTCTCCTGTTTTCCATGTTTTTTCTGAAGCAGGTCTTCACAGCCTTAATCCTTAGTCTGACATCCCTCGTTTCATTTTTGATGATTTCCAATTTTCCCAGTTTCTCACTTCATATGTGCTACATTCCAGCTATGAATGAATATTTGCAACTATTTCTTATTTTGAGTCATGTCACAGCAACAGATATAGGTCTCAAAATATTTGTTCCATCCACATTATTAAGGTCAACTCTACTTTGAAGAGACAGCTCTTTTCAAGTTGTATTTTGGATGCCTTCCAACCTGAATGTCTCATCTTCTGACATTGTATCAGACAATGTTTCACTGATATACAGTTTTCATGAGCCAATTTTCAAAAGTGGTCCACCTTTTTCCTTCTTCCTAGTCTGTCTGAGTCTGAATATTTTCCTGAAGCCTGTCCATCAGGAGTATGTTTTGAAGCACTGGTAGTTGAAGCACCAGTGGTATAGCTTCCAGGATTACAGCAACATGCAAACCATAACAGTATGACATACTGACAGACAAGTAGTAGATTTTCATGTTAGAACCATCATATCATAATATGTTATCTATTTTTTTCTTTTTTCTTTTTAATGCTATAGTTACTCAACGGGGGAAAATATTTCTCTCATCCCTGCCTACATACTCTAGATCACTATAGAAAAGGAAAGGGAAGTTCTGAAATCTACTAAGAAGGCACAGGTAAGAGCAAAAACCAAGGGGAGGCACAAATTAGGAAATTTGTTATTCAGATACGAGACAATTTATACTGGTAGCATGCATTATTGATTAATTTTCCATTTTGGAGTAGTGAGTTCTCTATATGTGAATCAGTAAAAGTTTTCCCATAAAAGTTTTCCTTGATTTAGCCATTTTCTCAGGGAATGATGATAAGTACCAAGCAGTGGAAACCTCCCACACTAGAACCTAAAACTCTCTTCTATGAACCTTTCTTTTTTTCCCACCTACACCACAACTGACATGAGCCTACATTGAAATTGGCCACTCACACTTTTGTTTGGAGATGTTGTGATGGAATTTGATATTTATGAATTGTTTATTTCTTGTTGGATTATGTGGATTTTTTGTTTTTTACTAAAAAGAGATACTCAACTTCAACATGTTAGTTCTACAGGGTGTATTTCTGGATAACTTGGGTTTCACTGTAGTAAATAACAAGGATATCCATGGAGACAAAGGAAGAAAAAGAACTGGTGTAAAATTATGTTTTTGTTGTTAAGTGCCATCAAGTCGGTTCCGGCCCATAGTGACCCTGTGTAGGGTTTCTGGGGAGCAGCTCGTGAGCTTGAACTGCCAACCTTGCAGTTCAAACAGCTCTGCAGTCTGGTGCATGAATCCACAGCACCACAGTAGACCATAGTAAATAGGAGATATTATTAAAATAGAAAGAATTAGTCTGATATTGAGAAAGAACTCAGACTCAGGAGTCACATCTAAATTTAAACTTGTGTCATATCTCAGTGAAGACAATTAATGATGTTGTCTCAGTTTCCTTATAAGAGGGTCAGTCGATAAGTATTAGTACTAGATTCTAGTTCATACATGTATGGGTTTATTCGAAGCAAAATGTGTTTAATGTGTCTGTGCAATCAGTGGATGGCTGCAGACAAGTTAGCTCCATAATACACTTATCCTAGTCTTATTAAAGTACCTTAAAAAAAAGTCCAATCCAAACAGTGGCTTCTGAGGGTTGCTGCTGGACTAGTTAAATTCAAGGCAGAGAGGGCATCTCAGAGGTTATGGTGACTGTTATTTTGGGATTTTAAATGTATAATCTTGATAGGTTTTCTCAAAGGACACAGGGTAACAGTGGGAGCTCATTACAAAGAAGTTTTTTTTTTTTTTAAACAAAATTGAAAACTGCATTGATGAGAAAAAAAGCTAGGGCACTTACGCTGAGGAATTTCTTTTTCTATTATGACAGTGGTACCTGCTCATTTTCTGAGGGGAACAAGAGCTATCCTATGAGAATTTCAATGGGAAGCCTGATCCCATTTACACTAGAGCTCTGGTCTTGCTCCTTCAGACTTCTTTTTGTGCCCCAAACTTAAAAGAACATATAAACAGGAACACTATTTGAATGACTTTAGTTGTTTTTAAGTGCCCTTGAGTCAGTTCTGACTCATAGAGACCCTGTATGGTTTTCCAAAGAAAAATTTGTTAGTTTGATCCACTGACCTTGTGGTTCAAACCAAACTTGTGGCCCTGTATTATCCTACAGTGCCACATAGGAAGCGAAACTGCCATTTTCACGTAGTATCAATTGAAGAGCAGAGACCTCTTCAAGGAACAGTTAGAAATATGAAAACACTGCCTTCAGGAGCATATAGACCTAGATGGAGGATACGTTGAGAAACAATAGCTTCATATTTTGATGTTTTTGTTTAATAAAGGTTTTCTTATTTTGTAACATTGTTCTTGACTTATTCCCTTTTGTGATAGAAAGATAAGAATATATCCTTCATGATACTCTTATTGTTTTCAATTGCTGTCAAGTCAGTCCTGACTCATGGCAACCCTGTATAATGTTTCCAATTAATAGGTGGTGGGTTTGAAGCACTGACCTTGTGGTTAGCAGTTCAGTGCTTTTTCTACAGTGCCAGGAATCCATATTCCTTAATTGCTGTTATTTTTAAGTGCCATCAAGTCAGTTCCGACTCCTAGCGACCCTTATGTTATTGTTGTTAACTGCCATTGAGTCGACTCCAACCCATAGCGACCCTGTATAGGGTTTCCAAGGAACAGCTGGTGAGCTTGAACCACCGACCTTGCAGTTCAAAAAACTTTGCAGTCTGATGCATTAGCCCACAGCACCACACCAGGACTCCAGCAACCCTGTATAGGGTGTCCAAAATATGTAAAAATTAATTTACATAAAATGAGTATATGAAATAACTGGATTCCCAAATAAAAATAGTATAAACATTAGGAGTTCTTAATATTTCATGTCTTGTGCAGATTTACCTAATGCAATACATCATTTGATTTCTTAACTGCTGCTTCCATGAGTGCTGGTGGTTGATCCGAGTAAAATGAAGTCTTTCACAACTTCAATCTTTTCTCCATTTATTTGATGTTATTTATTGGTCCAGTGGTGAGGATTTTTGCTCTTTTTAAATTGAGGTGCAATCCATACCAAAGTCTGGTCTTTTATCTTCATTAGTATTTTAAATCTTCTTCACTTTCAGAAAGCAAGGTTGTATCATCTGCATATCACAAATTTTTAATGAGTCTTCCTCCACTCCTAATGTTATGTTTTTCTTTATATAATCCAGTGTCAGGAATCATTTGTTTAGCATACAGATTGAATAACTAAGGTAACAAAATACAACCCTAGCACACAGCGTTCCTAATTTTAAACCATTCAGTGTTCCCTTGTTCTGTTCTATGTACAGGTTCCTCATGAATTAAGTGTTCCAAAATACTCATTTTCTGAAATGCTGTCACCAGCTTGTTATGATCCACATCATCAAAAGTCTTTGCGTAGTCAATAAAGCAGAGGTAAACATCTTTCTGGTATTCTTTGCTTTCAACCAAGATCTGACATCAGCAATTATATCCTTCATTCTATGTCCTTGTCTTAATCCAGCTTCAGCCTACGGCAGTTCTCTATTAATGAACTGTTGTAGTTGTTTTTAAATTATTTTCATTGAAATTTTACTTGCATGCAATATTAATGAAATCTGATGATTTCTCAATTCTTTTGGGTTACCTCTCTTTGGAATTGTTACAAATACTGTTGTTACAACCAGTAGGCCAGATCACTGTCTTCCAAATTTCTTGGCATAGATAATTGAGTGCCTCCAGTGCCACATCAGTTTGTTGCAAGATTTCAATTTGCCTTCCATCAATTCCTGGAGTCTTGTTCTTTGCCAATACCTTCAGTGCACCTTGGATTTCTTCCTTTCGTATCATATGCTACCTCTTAAAATGGTTGAACATCGATCTATTCTTTTTGGTACAGTGACTGTGTGTATTCCTTTCATCTTCTTTTGATGATTTCTGAATCGTTTAATAATTTGCCCATAGAATCCCTCAATATTTCAAGTCAAGGTTTGAATTTTGTCTTCAGTTCCAGCTTGAGAAATACTGAGCGTGTTCTTTCTTTTTGGTTTTCTAACTCCAGATCTTTGCACATTTCATTATAATATTTGATGTTGTCTTCTTGAGCTGTCATTTCTGGTTTTCTAGTCAGCTCTTCTATTTCCTCATTACTTTCATTTGCTTTAAGCATTTCTCTTGTGCAGAGCAAAGTTCAGAGTCTCTTCTGACATTCATTTTGGTCTTTTTTTTCTTTTGTCTCTCCTTAATGACTTTTTGCTTTCTTTCTGTATGAGGTTCTTGATGTCAATTCACAAGCCTTCTGGTCTTTGATCATTAGTGTAAATCTGCTGTACAAGTTGTTCGGCAAATCTGCTGCACAAGACCTCCTTAAAGGGTTTAAGAGTGAAGATGTCATTTTGAGGACTGGCATGTCAGTAGTAACATAGATATGTGAAAGGTGAACAATGAACAAGGAAGACCAAAGAAGAATGATGTATATGAGTTATGATGTTGGAGAGGAATATTAAAAGTACCAAGGACTGTCAAAAGAACAAATAAACCTGTGTTAGAAGAACAGCCAGAATGCTTAACAAGCCAGATTTCATCTGTCATATTGGTTTCTTTTGTTCCAGTATTTCCAATCTCTACCCCATATACATAGTAAACATTTGTCATTATTGCTATCCAGTCTAACATAAAAGTCCCAATATGAAAGTCTCCTAGTCCCTTTATGGGGAATCATCATTCCCCCAATGTTGTATGTTCTTGTTGTGTGTTTGTCTTCTACTACTAAAGCACAGTGTGCCAAATCTTGCCTCACCCAGATCCTCTTGACTGAGTGTATCCATCTCTGGCTGCAGTGATGACTTCAGAAAGCTCATAGTTGTCCCTTTCTCCAAAGAACCTGCAGGAGGTCACATCTGCAGGTGCCTGGGAGCAGTGATGTGCCAGATCCACATCAATAGCTGTATCTCACAAGTGTGTAACACATGCATCTCTTCACAACTCTGCATTCAGTCACTTTACATTGGTAGGTTAATATCATCCATGGTGGGAGTATGTATACAATAGAAACTGGCCAGTACTCAAATCACGATGCTTCCCCACTTACACACAAGGGAGTCACTTTATTATTATGTCAATGCCTGGGAGGTTATACTCTACCCAGGGCAGCCCACAGCCAATGACTAATAAAGGAGCATGAAAGACTGGCTTCTTATTGTTAAGTGCTGTCGAGTTGGTTCTGACCCATAGGGACCTTGTGTAGGGTTTCCAAGGAGCAGTTGGTTAGCTTTAACTACTGACCACGTGGTTCAAACTGACTTTGCAGTCTATAGCATTGACTCACAGCACCACAACAGGACTCCAAAGACTGGGCTTAGTTGCCTCAAAGTGGGAGAATTCCCTGATATTATACAAGCCCTAGAGCTCCCTGCAGGATCAGCTGGAGGCTAGATGTCATCCAAATCCTTATTTATTTATTAATTTTCTCAACTACTTCCCTTATCTATCTTCTTTTCCTCACACTGTTACCGTTTTCTCCAGAGAACATTCCCTTAATAAATCACTTTTACAAGGATTTCCACTCAGCCTTTGCTATTAGGGACCCTAACCTAAGATACTCCCAGAATGTGCTTTGGTGGATACCTGTTTGCAAAGTCCAATGCTCAGGTCCCATATCAATTTTCTAATCCCACTATCATCCCAGTAAATTTCTTTTTGCTTAAGAATGTCAGTGCCCATTTTTACTTTGCTTACAACTGTGTCCTGGTATTGGGAGAAAGATGAGGCTTTTTGCTTCTGAAAAGATTTGCAGACTCAGAAAATGTATGTGGGTTGCTATGAGTCCAAGCTGGCTCAAGTGCACCTAACAACAACAACATAAAGTCCTGGTGTGGCTCTGTAGGATAAACTCTGGACTGCTAACCACAAGGCCAGCAGTTCAAGCCAACCAGCTACTCCTCGGAAAGCCTACAAAGGATCATTTTGAGTCAGAACTGACTCAATGGCACTTAACAACAAGGACACTGAAATATTACAAAATAAAATGCATAGGAAGGAGTAGCCCCGTCCCCCTTTGTCTGGGCAAAAATGGCTAAAGAAATGCCAGAAAGCAATCTATTCCAGAAAATTAAAAGTTTGAAAACAAAACATACAACCTTCATTATTGCATGAACGCACCCAATGTGATACTCTAACAAAGATGTTTAAAAAGTAACTGTAATTGTTTCAATTACAGTTGTCAGTATGATCCGAATAGCTAAATGAAATACCCACACCCATTAAAGTCAATTATTATGTAATAAAACATTCTATTATAATCAGCCAACTAAATCCTATGGAAAAATTCTTCCCAAGATAATATGTTATCTCTCCAGAAATATCCTGCATATATAATCAGCTGCAGTAGAATCATTTCAAATACTGCTTTAAGTTAGCATTTCTTCTTCAGAATCTCAAGCCTCCAAAGTCAATTATACTTTGAAAACATCAAGTCTTTCAATAATTAAAAACGTTTACATTTTGCCTAATGAATAAAACAACCTTAATTAATAGAGAGATCCAACCTTATAGGGTTCAACTGTAGACATAGAAATATAAAGTCTTTGACCTGCCCTGCTGGCAGTAACTTTTCAAAGGTCTGCAAAGTTAAACCAAAAAGATGGGCACAAATAGTAATTCAGACATGCAGCTGACAGCCCAAGGGGGAAGCATGATGTTTAAATTTCCCATGAATTAGGTAGGTATTATAACACTCGAAATATAGCAGCGTAAACACCCTCTTGGCCAGACTTCATGCAATTCATTTCTCAGTATAGATGAGTTCCTGAAAAGTTCCCTGCAAATTAGTTCAAAGAATGAGTCTAAATCAAGGTTCTCTCTAATTAAAGAAACCCTAAATTAAAAATGTTCTGAGAAGTGAAAAATCTGCTCTGAAAGCAAATAACCATCTAACTTATTTTTACCTATGACATTTGCTAAGCCTACTAATCCACTGTATAAAACATCTGCTAAGGACTTGCTCTTCATGGTTGTTGTTGTTAACCACTGTCTATTCAGTTCTGATTCACTGTGACCCTGTATAAGGTTTCCAAGAAGCAGTTGGTGGGTTTGAACCACCAACCTTGTGATTTGAAGTCCAGTGCTTATCCTACAGCACCACATCAGGACTTGTTATATTATATACCAATTATTTCTAGTGTGGCAATGTAGGATCAGTACTGGACTGGGTACCACAAGGTGGGCACTTCAAACTCACCAGCTGCTCCTTGGAAACCCTGTACAGGATTACTATGAGTCAGAGTCAGTGCAATAGCACTTAACAACAAAAACATGTACATGGTGTTCTGATTATCATTTGCCTTCTCCATCTATATGCAAACTTCATGAAGACAGTGCCTTGTCTTGTTTACTGAGGGGTCTCAAGGTACATACATGTACCTGGTCATCAGATGGTGTTCATGCGATAGTTAATAGGAAGGAGAAAAGAAAATAGGATAAATAAGACCTAATTTTTACTGACCTGGAGTCCTGGTATTGCGCTGCAGGTTAATGTGCTGAACTGCAATGTCGGTTAGAACCACAAAGTTGGCAGTTAAAACTCACTAGTCACTCCTTGGAAACCCTATGCAGGGTTGCTTTAAGTCAAAAAACCAACTCAGTGGCACTTAACAACAACATAGGTGACACTTCAGGTATTTAAATTACTGGTGGCAAAGCTTCCAGCATAACAACACACAAGTCACCATACATAAAAGTGACAGATGGACAGGTTTCAGTGGAATGTCCAAAATAAGACCGTCTAGGATGAATTGACTTAAAATACTAACTGATGAAGATCAAAGACCTCAGCCTTCAGTATGGGTTGCACCTCAATGTAAAAAACAAAACAAAAATCTTCACCACTGGACCAATAAATAAGAGAAAATATTGCAGTTTTTTATGATAAATGAAGAAAATACTGAAGTCGTCAAAGATTTCATTTAGCTTGGCATCACCATCAACATTCACGAAGCAGCAGTCAAGAAATCAAAAATTGTATGACCTTAAGCAAATCTGTTGCACAAGACCTCTTTAAAGTGTTCAAGAGCAAAGATGTCAGTGTAAGGACTAACGTGCCTGACCCAAGCCATAGTATTTTCAATAACTTCATATGAATGTTGGATAGTGGTTAAGGAAGACTGTAGAATAATTAGTGCATAGACAGTCAGAAGAATAAACAAATCTGTGCTGGAAGAAGTAAAACCAGAATCCTCCTCAGAAGCCAAGATAGCTAGACTTCATCTCTTTCTTTGGACAGATTATCAGGAGGGGCCAGTCCCTGGAGAAGGACATCATGTTTGGTAAAGTGGAGATACAATGCAAAATGGGAAGGCCTCCATCCTAATGAGATGAATTAAAACAGTGGCAGCAACCATGGGCTCAAGGGTAGCAACAATTTTGAAGATGTCACAGGACTGGGCAATTTTGTTCTATTGTACATAGTGTTGTTATGATTTGGAACTGACTTAGCGGTACCTAACAACAACAGGATGAAAGGCTTAGTGATTTAGTTGTGAAAACCTGCCAGAGAAAATCTTATGGATCACAGCAGAAAATTGTCTGATGTAATACTTGAAGATGAGCCCCCTAGAACGGAAGACATTCAAAACACACAGTGGCCATAACAGTGGGCTTGGGATAGCAATCATCATGAAGATATTTTGTTCTGTTGTACATGGGGTTGCCTCAATGGCAACTAACAACATATTTTTACTACTGGAACCCAAAATTTACATATTAACAAAAATAGCAGCAATGCCTTTGTAAAGGCATTCATGATACCAAGGCTTTGAAAATAAGTGATAATCTAAACAAGTCTTTCAATTAAGCAGAAGGTAGCAATTTTCTGATCATACATTTTGAAAAATCAGAGAAATTTCATCTAGTAGAGAAAATAAAAACCCTAACCCTAACCCTGAAAGCCGATTCCAAGAGTAACTGTGACATGTGCCCCAAATTCTAACTCAAACACAGATAGATTCTTTTAGACCTGTGCTGTGCAGTACTGAAGCCATTAGCCCCACATGGCTACTGAGCACGTGAAAGGTATTTGTTGTTAAGTGCCAGTGAGTAGGTTCTAACCCTATATCGACCACATATAGGGTTTCCAAGGTGGGGATGGTAGGTTTGAACTCCTGACCTTATGTTTAGCTGTCCAGTGCTTTTCTTACAGTGCCATACTAGGATTCCATTAGAAAGGTAGCTGATTTAAATTGTAATGTGCTAAAAATGTAAAATACAAACCAAATTTCAAGATTCTGTGCAAAATAATGTGTATCTCCTAAATTTTATATTGTTTTCATAAGGAAATGATCATATTTTAGACTTACTGAGTTGGATAAAAGGAGCTGTGGTGGTGCGGTGGGTTAAGATTGGGCTGTTCCATGGGAGAAGGAGGCTGTCTGCGCCCATAAATATTTACAGTCTCAGAAACCCTATAGAGCACTTCTGTCTCATAGGATTGCTCAGAATGGACTATCAGAAATATTGTCCAGTTTTATCCAGATAGATTGAGTATTTTAGCTATATCATGTGAATATAAAAATAAAATATAAAGTATCATCAAATATACTATAGTGTTTTTTTTTTTTTTCCTGAAATGCATGATTGGATCTGATCATGCTCAGTCTTTAATAAGACCTAATCGCTCTGCTTCCTTTTTTGAATCTGTTTGGAAACCTCTGATTTTTAAAAGAAGACCAAAATTCAGAAACCTACGATCATTCGGAGATTATGACAAATTTAAATCCTTAGGGTGGGTACTTAGTCGTTTTCTCCCTAATAAAATGGTCTGATTTGAAGAACAATGTTTATTAAAGAATGCACTATTAAAAACAACCTTTCCTCGTGCCAAGTCTTCCAGAAGCATTCTTATCATCAGCATTAGTGATCCCCTTCCAACTGGTCTATTTTAAAATTTTACTTGAATTCCTTTCAAGCTGTCTGCTAGTATGTTGGCTGTAATAATTAAATCAGTTCCCGGGAATAAAATGTGCCTGTTCTTTATGATTTTATAGGGCATAACACATCATCACGTGTTTTCAGCTCTAAGTACCATGATGATAAGATGGATCAAACATTGAACTTAGGTGCAGACAGAAGTACATGTGGATGTTTGCTTCTTTTGGTAAATGAGCGGGATTCAAAAAGTGGAAAAATGAAATGAAAAGATCATGAATTTTTCCATGAGCTGTTTGAAGCCCTTGTGCACACACAACAGAATTCTTGGAGCAGGAGGAGTTTGCAACAGAAGTTGTGCTGCCCCTGAAGCTAATTCATAGCCTTATTTGGACTGCAGACTCTTTGGTACTCTCCAACAAGGGTAAATGTATGCAACAGCTATAGGGGGCAATCAAGAAAGGTGTGCATGTCGGTCACTCTTGGCGCGGCCTTAGCTAGGAGTAAGAGGACTGCTAAATCATTTATCAGAAAATTCCAGCTGTGATTGTCCTTCTTAGTCAATAAATGAGGAGAACTCATCTTAATATACTTGAAATATTTACTGATGAAGACCAAAAGATGATAGCTTTCAGTATGGCTTGCACCTCAATATAAAGAAAACAAAACCCCTCACTACTGGACCACAGATATACATCATGGTAAATGGAGAAAAGAATGAAGTTGTCAATGATTTCGTTTTGCGTAGGCCCACAATCAATGCTCATGGAAGAAGCTGTCAAGAAATCAAACAATGTATTACATTAGGCAAATCTGCTGCGCAAGACCTCTTTAAAGTATTCAAGAGCAAAGATGTCAGTTTGAGGAGTAAGGTGGGCCTAGCCCAAGCCATGGTATTTTCCATTACCTCATATGTATGTGAAAGGTGGACAATGAATAATGGAAACTGTAAAATAATTGATGTATTTGATTTATGGTATTGGCAAAGAATAATGAAAGTAGCATGGACTGCCAGAAGAATAAATCTGTGTTGGAAAAAGTACAGCCAGAATGCTCCTTAGAAGCCAGGATGGTGAGACTTTATCTCTCATACTTTGGACATACTGTTAGGAGAGATTAGTCTCTAGAGAAGAACATCATGCTTGTAAAAGTGGAGCGTCATCAAGATGGACTGAAATAGTGGCAGCAGCAACAACAGGTGTAAACATAACAACGAATTTGAGGACAGCACAGGACCAGGGAAACATTTCCTGTTGTATTACATAGGGTCACAAACAATCAGAACCAACTGAATGGCACCTAACAACATCATGTTATTAATGACAATGTTGTTGTTGTTGTTAAGTGCCATCGAGTCGGTTCCAACCCATAGCGACCCTGTACAGGGTTTCCGAGGGTGTAAATCTTTACGGGAGTAGAAAGCCTCATCTTTCTCCCGCGGAGCAGCTGGTAGTTTCGAACCGCTGACCTTAAGGTTCGCAGCCCGATTCGTAATGACAATAGACCGCAACATTTCAGTTTCTCAGCACAGAGTTATAGGACATTAACACGGTAGGGAGTAGGACCAAACATATGAGTATTTTCTCATCCATTAAAGACCAATAGATCTGTCTCCATCCTTCAATGCCAAGTCTGTATATAGACAGTGACTCCTTCCTTCTAGCCATGACCACCATGGGCTAACTCAATTCCTATCCAGTTTATTCTCACAAGAGTTCTGGGACTGAAATGCTTAAGGCAGTGCTATGCTAAAGTCAGCTTGCCCAGAATAGTGACAATTTATTGTATGCCCTTTTTCCAGCTCTTCAGTGACCTCAAGTTAGTAGCTTGAAAATTGATCACGGTGGGAGTATTTGCATTATGGAAACTGGTCAGAGCTACAGTACAGGGCTTTTTTATTTCTTTGACAGCAAAGGTACAAATATAGTCTGTTATATCTCTATATGTATTTACTTGTGGGTATGTCCCAATCTCCCTCCCATATCCATCCACCCTGTGTGTCTATCTACTTGTAGATCACCATTATTGTTGTTGTAGTGAAGTGCCATCGAGTCAGTTCTGACCCATAGCAACCCTGTATAGGGTTTCCAAAGAGCAGCTGGTGAGCTTGAACCATAGACCTTGCAGTTCTAATGGCTTTGCAGTATTAACCCACAGCTCCACGGCAGGATAGCAGGCTGTGTAAATACCAGTATTTACCCCTCAGTGTCTTTAACTCCAGCACTCCTCCTAGTGCTTTCCCCTCCGTCTCACCATTTCCCCCCCACCCCCCACTGCTGAATAGGTTGATCAATATTTACTAGTCCACACTAAATTAGCAGTACAAGTAGTTAAGCACTCGGCTACTGAAATGTTGGCAGTTTGAATACACTCAGAGGTACCTGGGAAAAGAACTCTGACAATCTACTCCTAAAAGATCACAACACTGAAAATCCTAAGGAGTGTGCCTGAGAAAGCACAGGGTTACCATAAATCAGAATTGGCTCAATGCTAATGGGTTATTATGATCATGGAGATAGGTACAAACAGTTAGCATGTTCAGCTGCTAAAGGAAAGGTTGGCGATCTGAGTCTACCCAGAGTTGTCCTGGAAATTTACTACCAAAATATCAGCCAATCCTACAGAGCATGGTTCTACTCTGACATACATAGGCTTGCCATGACTCAACAGCAACTTGTTTTTGGTTTAATATGAAATCAGCAACTTACTGAAATCAAATGCGCTCTATAAAACCTTACCTCCATTCAGGACAAAAAGTGTCCCAGTCCACAGGCTCCTCTAGCCATGAACTGTCCATTCCATCTTTTGCCTGGAAATCTCTTCTAAGCAGAACAAAACATAACAAAACAAAGGGGATCAAGATACAAGGGAGTTCCAGGGTTCAGCATGCAGAACTCACTGAATTTAGATGTAGGCCTGCTTTCCAAATGAGACTGAGTCCCTGGTGATCCTAACCACACCACAGTCCCTTGAGTAGTTACTCACTAATGAAATTTTCACTTAGCTCCCAAGAACTTCTAATGAGAAAGCAAGCAAGCACCCTTTACAGGAAAAAAAAAAATTCAAAGGAGGAAGATTTCACCAAACACTGTGTCCTGAGGATAATGGAGAAAATCCACACACATGTACAAAACAATCTAAAGGGTATAAGTGTTATGGAAGATGCTGCAAAAACTCGCTTTCCTTCTTCATTTTACTATTTCTTTTCACTGCTAAACTTCTGATAATAACACCATGTTTTAAGGAAATTACTTTGTGGTACATTTGCATTTCTAAGAACCTATTTCTTATTACATTTTAGAGATGAGTATTCATCTGTTTGCATTTTGCGAAGTGACTTTTATTTGGCAGAGTGAACAGATTGCCACGATTATTGTTTGAGAAATGTTTAGCTCTATCACTAATTGTTGCCTCACACCTATTGGAAATCTAAGATTTATTAGATTTCACAAAAACACCTGTTGAATTTGTTAAAACACAGGTTTCTGGGCCCCATCCTCACTGACATAATAAAAGTGTTCTATGTATTAACATTTCTGACTAGCATCCAGGTGTTGCTGCTGGAAGGTGAGCTGCATTTTGAATCAACTTTTTCTGCATAATACAACTGTTGGTGTTAGTTGCTGTCAAATTTGCTCCTAATTGTGGCAGCATTATTTATAACAGAATGAAACATTAACTGATGCTCTGTGTCTTTAGGAGCATTGGTATGTTTGAGTTCACCGGTGAGATTGATGTGCTAATGCATCTCATTGAGGGGCTCCCTTGTTTTGGTTGGTGTAGTGGCTCCATATGATAAGCACTGAACTGCGAACCACAAGGTCTGCGGTTTAAGCTGCCCGCCTCTCTGTAGAAGAAAGATGAGATCTTCTGCCCCCACAAAGATTTAAAGCCTTGAAAACCCTATGTTACTATGAGTCTGCAGTTGACAACAACAATACAAACTGATGTTCTTTTCCAGCAATTGATTTTCCTTGATAACAAATCCAAAGTAAGCAAGTCTATAGCATGCTTAATTATTAGATGATGCACACCGAGCAAAGTCCAGAAAGAAGGCACTCATGGGTTCATGCACAGTTATTTTTGTTGTTGTTGGCTCACAAGTGGTGCTATTACAGTGTGTGTTTAAACACAGTTGGGGAATGGCTCCCTGGAGACAGAAGAGAGTGTTGCCTGGTGACAGTGAATGCTAAGCCATGATGAAGAGGATCATCTAAAACTTTTAAGTTCTATGAATAAGGTTATGTACAACCACCTCGCTCTCTATTCAATATCCAGTTTTGAGACATGTTGTCAAACGAAAACTTTGGCAAAAGTATACAGTTTCACATTGTGATAAGATGCTCCCTTACTGGAGGTGTCCCCTGCCCTCATTTGTACTCTGGCTTGTATTGAAACGTAATAAATATTTGTAATTAAATTGAATAGTCTAATGCCCTTTCTGTGTGTTTTGACAGAGTAGCTGCAGTAGTGTTTAACTACATGAAGTTCATTTATTGCAAATAATCGTGACTCGATGCATTAAATGTCACATCCCTTCCCCCTACAAACAGAGGGAAAAAAAAAAAAAAAAAGAAAAAGAAAAAAATGGGATAAATTTTAAAAGCTGATTCCAGACTTGAGCAATGATAGAATAATTAGCACATTCAAAAATCTCCGTATTTACTTCTGCATGCCATTCATCAAGAATTCCAGTATTGAGGACTGAGTGATTGGTTTGAACAACAACCCATTCTGGTAACAACCAAACAATTGTTCTTGTTTTCAATTCAGAGCAACACTATCCCACACAGATCTTCTGTTCTCCCATTCTGATATGGACTTGCAAAAGCCGTACTGTCAGCCTTACTTATACAAATCCATCAACTTGTTTCAGACAGGATGGCCAGAATGTGGCCCCAAATTTCCAAACATGGAATGTCAAGTTTTCAATGCATTAGATAAAATGTATACTTATATGAGTTCAAGCTTTCTTTTGAAGTTCATTATCTGTATCAATTCATTTAATAATGGCACTCTTCCCATGAAATTACTGGGCCAGTGCAAGAAAGAGAGCTCATTCATTTAGCACTACAGGTTTGCTAAGTAGATTTACTTATACCCTAACCATATAAAGTATCTCTAGTCATTCAGAGGTGCTCTGTTAGCACAGGGGTTAATGTGCTCACTGATAACCGAAAGGTTGGCAGCAGAGCCCATTAGTTGCTTAATAGAAGAAAGATGTGACAGTCTGCTTCCATAAAGATTAGTTTGAGAATACTATTAGTCAATACTACTCTGAGTCAGGCTGCTAACCTCATGGTCAGCAGTTCGAAACTACCAGCTGTTCCGTGGGAGAAAGATGAGGCTTTCTGCTCCCGTAAATATGTACAGCCTTGGAAACCCTACCCAGGGTCACTATGAGTTGGAACCAACTCCATGACACACCACCACCCACTCTGTCACTACATTAGGAATTGACTCAATAGCAAGGGACTTTTCCTATCATTGAAGACAATTTTTTTTTCAACTTTGGGTAATACCATAAGATGATCTACACTGATGAATGCTACAAAAGGGGCGAGTTATCTTTAGCTTCTACTCTGCCTGATACCATGCTTGTCATGGAAATATAATCATCATCTTTTAGGCATGATGCTTAAAGCATTATATATACTGAGACAGATCCTTGTGCAAAACCATGTGTATGTATGTGTGTGTATATATATATATGTGTATATATATATTATTCATTAGGATTGACCCTATTTTGAGATAATGCATTAATAGTGAAAACTGTAAGTATGCTGCATTGTATTTTGTAGAATACTCCATGTCATGGATGGAAACATACAGACATGAAATAATTTGTGCCTCTTGTAAGCAACATATGACTCTGAGAAGAAAGTCTCTGTGGTAGAGACATTTACAGCACATCAAATATCCAGACATTCTCCCACATTTTCCAAATGCTCTTGTAGTTGGGAGGGATCAGGTGGATATGCTAACAATGACCTATGAATGAAAGGGAAATGTCACTTCCGTATTAAAACTTGCACCTAGTCTATGCATAACCTAATTGTCTTCTTCCTTTCAGCCATGATCATGGAAATTGAGTGTTGAGATGATGTGCTTAAATATGGCAGTGTCCTGCACTGCAAATAGTTGAACTGAGGACAGTTGCACTGGAGAATGGTTTAATTTACACTGAACTCAGCATGACTCAACAAAAAAACTTCTACATGTTGAGCAGCTGTAATTTGAAATTATTTATTACCCCAGCATAAGTCTAGCCTATCCTGATCAATAGTCTATAAAAGATAGTTTTAGTCATTCATCAGACTTTTATAAGAACAATCTTTGGGCCAGAATGGTACTTTACTAACATATCCATGGTAATAACAATAACAGACTCTGAATGGTACAAAAGGTTACTGTGCTGGGCTGCTGACAGAAGGTTGGAAGTTTAAGTCAATCCAGAGGTACCTTGGAAGCAAGTCCTGAGGATCTACTTCCAAAAACGTCAGCCACGGAAAACTGCAGAGTACACACCGTGTTTCCATGAGGCAGTCAACTCAATGGTACATGTTTTAAAAGATCACAATGG
Organism: Chrysochloris asiatica; assembly: GCF_000296735.1. Taxonomy (NCBI): domain Eukaryota; kingdom Metazoa; phylum Chordata; class Mammalia; order Afrosoricida; family Chrysochloridae; genus Chrysochloris; species Chrysochloris asiatica. The sequence continues at coordinate 1,559,032 of NW_006408659.1, read as the reverse complement.
TTGATGGTGATGGTTATGTGCCATGGAGTTGGTTCCAACTCACAGAGAACCTGCACAGGGTTTCCAAGGCTGTAAATCTTTACAGGAGCAGAAAGCCTCATATTTCTCCCATGGAACAGATGGTAGTTTGAACTGCTAACCTTGAGGTTAGCAGCCCAATTTGTAACTACTATGCTACCAGAGCTCCTTAAAAAGAAAAATCATAATAAATAGCCATGGAAGGTTGTTTTGTAGGCAACTAAAATGATTTTATACCAAAAAATCATAATAAATGGTATAAAATCATTTTAGCAGCCTAAAAAACAACCTTCCCTTCCATGGCCCCATCCACTACCCACTTACTGTTTCTGACAGAGTTAAAATTCAATGACCAAAAGTAGAAATGAAATAGCTATTTTTAGTAATATACTGGAGCTGACTTTTACCGGTGTATAAGAGCTGTTACAAACTATTTGAAGAGATTTAAGTGGATTGTAATTGGACAGTGTGACAATATTTACACCAGAAAAATTGACAAATTATACAAATCAGTAGCCCCTAACATACTGCGGAGGGCTGTTAAACATTTACCAATACTGCTTTCTTTCCCAGGCCCTGCGTATCGGAAAGGGACACGTAACACAATAATGGTCAGTAAGACTTACGAGGAAATTGGATAAGGAATTTCAAGATAGGTTTCCATCTCTACTAAGACTACCCCAAAACACATGTATGCTTAATTATAAAAAAATTTGTATGCTCATATTCTATTCTTAATAATCCCAAACTTTGTTAGGTGCTGTTGAGTTGGTTCCAACTCATAGCAACCTTAAGCACAACAGAAAAAAACACTGTCCAGTCTTGCGCCAACCTCACAACTGTTGTTAAGCTTGAAACCACTGCTGTTGTTGCTGTGCCAATCCATCGTGTTGGGGGTCTCCCTCCTTTTTGCTGACACTCCACTTTCCCAAGAATGAGTTCCTTCTCCACGGACTGATCCCTCCTATATGTCCTAAGTATGAGAGATAAAGTCTCACCATCCTGACTTCTAAGACGCATTCTAGCTGTACTTTTTCCAACACAGATTTGTTTTTCTAGAAGTTCATGGTACTTTTAATATTTTCCTGCAACAC
>NW_006408659.1:1555376-1557145 GCF_000296735.1 Chrysochloris asiatica | reverse complement strand
CAGCTGCTCCATCTCTCCATGTCATCATTTCTGCCTCCATCTCTGGCATCGTTGTTTCTCTGTGTAGGGTCCTGCACTCCACTCTCCTCCCTTGAAGGTCCCAGGGACCTCTGCTCCTGGACTACAAAGTCAGTCACTTCTCTCCTTGGCTACAAAATGTCTACCTTTTCATTTCCAACCTCACAGTCAGTCCTGATAACAATTATTCACTATTGTAACACAAAAGGCCTATCCTCATCTCCTTTCATCAGCCCCACCCAGACGGATTGGATACTACTCAGTAGAGAGTCTACCTTTCTCCGCCCCTTCTGGGTAGCCAATGTCCAGGCTGCCCATCCCTGTCTACTTTGTGTGCATACCATTCTTGATTTTAAAACATTTCGTGTTCCCATGTTCTGTTTGATCAACTGCCTCTTCAGCTATATTCAAGTTCCTCATGAGTACAATTAAGTATTCTGGAATACTCATTCTCTGCAATGCTGTGCATAGCTTGTTCTGATCCACACAGTCAAAAGCATTTGCATAGTTAATGAAGCATAGGTAAATATCTTTCCGTTATTCTTAGCTTTCACTTTAAGCCAAGATGTATTTTATATCAGCAACAATATCCCTCATTCCTTGCCCTTGTCTGAATCTGGCTGGAATCTTTGGCAGTTATTTCCCTGCCAATGTTGCAGTTGTTGTAAATTATCTTTATCAAAACTTTACTTGCATGACATATTAATGATATTGTCCAATGATTCTGTTGGGTCACCTCTCTTTGAAATGGGCAATCCTAAACTAGTTACTACTTAAATTGGCATAAACAGCACATCAAATATTCAGAAGACTGAACAGAGCAACATTGAAGAATAAAAAAAAGGAATGACTTACAACTGCATACATAAATGGCAATTAGTCCAACAAATATAATGATGAGTAACAGAAGCGAGACACAAAACTGTACATAGTATAGGGTTCCATTTAAAGTTCAACATAGCTAACACTAATCAGTGTAGTTAGAAATGAAAAATGATCCAAGTAGTTACACTTGGAGAAGGTAGTGGTTGAAAATGATTGCATAACAGAGACGATTTGGGAGCTAATTATATTCTGCTGCCTGATTTGAAAGCTGAGTGCTGGATGTGCTCAGTCTGTGAAAAGATATCAAGCTGTATAATTACAACATGTGCCCCTGATGGATGGCAATCCCATACATCACAGAATGAAATACTACCCAGCCCAGTGCTATACCCATGATCAGTTGCAGACAAAACTATTGTAAGTCCTAAGTTTTTGTTTTGTCATTGTTTGTGACAAATATATGGATGAAAACCAAAACCTTTGTTATCCATCAATCTTTATATGTACAGTTCAGTGACATTATTTATGTTCATCATTTTGCTTCATTCAACCCAACAGTACAATGCACTTTCTTTTTGTGCACATAGAACATTCTTCAGAATTGACCATATGTTAGGTCACAAAGCAAGCCTCCATAAATTTACAAACATCAAAATACTACAAAGCATCTTTCATACCACCAAGCTATAAAACTAGAAATCAACAATAAGAAGGCCAAGGAAATAAAGTTGAATACTTGGAAACGGAATAACTCCCTGCTGAAAAGCAACTGGGTAATAGAAGAAAATTAAATGTGAACTCACAAAGATCCAAGAAACAAATGAGAACAAAAACACAAAATACCAAAATCTTTAGGACACGGCAAAAGCTGTGTTGAGAGGACAATTTGTTGTGATAAATGTGCACATTCAAAAAGAAGAAAGAAC
>NW_006408659.1:1542831-1543835 GCF_000296735.1 Chrysochloris asiatica | reverse complement strand
CTGTACAGGGTCGCTATGGGTCGGACCCGACTCAAAAGGCACATAACAACAACAACAACAACAATCAGAGTACAGGCACCACCTCATTGTAAAGAAAACAAAAATCCTCACTACTGGACCAATAAATAACATCAAGATAAATGGAGTAAAGATTGAGCTTGTCAAAAACTTCATTTTGCTCACATCAATCATTCAAATTCATGGAAGTAGCAGTCAAGATATCAAACGACATATTGCATTAGGCAATTCTGCTGCACAATACTGCTTTAATGTGTTCAAGAGCAAAGATCTTAGTTTGAAGACTACGGTGCACCTAACCTAAGCCATGCTATTTTCTATAGCTCATAAACATGTGAAAGTTGGACAATGAATAAAGAAGACCATAGAAGAATTGATGCATTTGAGTTATCATGTTGGAGGAGAATATTAAAAGTACCATGGACTTCCATAAGAACAAACAAATCTGTGTTGGAAGAAGTACTCAGAATGTTCCTTAGAAGCCAAGATGGTCAGACTTGATCTCTTATACTTTGGACCTATCAGGAAGGACCAATCCCTGGAGATGGACATCATCCTTAGTAAAGTGGAGAGTCAGAGAAAAAAAGGAAGACCCCCAATCACAGTGGCAGCAGCAGTGGGCTCAAGTATAGCAATAATTATAAGGTTGGCACAGAACGGGCCAGTGTTTCATTCTGTTGCGGATAAGGTTGCTATTGTTATTGTTATGTGCCGTGGAGTCAGTTCTGACTCACAGTGACCCTGTACAGGGTTTTCAAGGCTGTAAATCTTTATGGGAGCAGAAAGCCTCATCTTTCTCCTGCAGAACAGCTGGTAGTTTCAAACTGCTGACCCTGAGGTTAGCAGCCCAATTCATAACCACTATTAGTCGGTACCAACTAATTGACACCTAACAACAAGTATTGTTAGTAGAAGGTTATCCATTAAATCTCCTTATTTTCAAACAGCAGTAAAGGTACCTATGTACCTTGGTAGTGGTTATGTGG